>NW_021852127.1:1351470-1365203 GCF_003651465.1 Formica exsecta
ATATATATATATATATTAGGATCTCCGTTAATTTGGCAATTTTTAAAATTTTTATGAGACCTCCTCTAACTTCTTAGTCCCCCCTCTAACTTTTTAGTCCCTTTAACTTTTTAATATATATATATAAATTTAGTTAAAGTTTGGATTTATGAAAGAATTAAATATATTCGTCCAATGTTTTATTGTACGACACTTTTTGATTATTTAAATATAATTCGGATTGAGAACGCGCAAAAAATTAAATCATCGAATCGAAAAATCAAGTAATTAGCATAACAAAAGGCTCCGTGATAAATTAATCTTTTAATAAAAATATATAATCTGTAATTTAAAGTATTCGTCTATATTTTAATATTCCGCGTATATATATATTATATAGTACATAAAAATATTTTGACAACCGTCTATAGCCGAAAAAACACTTTTCGGTGGTTTTCGAATAACCGTGAATAGCCGAAGAAACACTGTTCGGTATATTTAAAATTGGTTATTAACTGTTTATTTCAAAACCTATGGAGCGAACTACAATCATTTTGATGTCATTTGAAAGATAATTTAATTCTGAACGAAAAGTTTCTGATAAACATGGGTCGAAAAATGCTTCCTTAAAAAGTTAGCGCCCAAAAACCTGTAAAATCACGATTATTTTTTACATTTTTACAAATATCAGGAAAAGTATACGTCTTTTAACAAAAAGTACTGAAACAAAAGTTGTAGAGAATTAAATTATCTTTCAAATGAGGTCAAAGTAATTGTAGTTTGCTCCATAGGTTTTGAAAAAACTTTCTGAAATCACGGTTATTTTATACATTTTTACAAATATCAGGGAAAGTATGCGTGTTTTAACAAAAAGTACTAAAACAAATGTTGTAGAGAATCAGAAAAGCACGATCTATATATCAAAATCTTTTTCAACCATTTTTCGTTAGAAAATATTCTATTTCGTTTTTTGATTGTATAAGATTTTATTTATATTATATTTCTATATTTTAATGAAAAATGAAAAGAATTGACAGAAATCTCGTGCCACATAAAAATTGAATGTTATTTATTTCACTGTGTGAAATACAATGATACTCTGGTAGTTAAAGATTGGAAACGGAAATTTAAAACAGAGAAGTCTCGATTCTCTAGGATCACGAAGTCCGTGTCCGATCATACCAGATGCGAGCTGTAATCGCTGGCATTCAAATGCCAGCTCTCTTTGTTTGCAGGTTTCTACATCAAGTATTACACTCCTGCAGATGGTTACCGCTGCACATCTGCAAAAGCACTATTCTTGCGGCTCGCGTCTACACGAACCGCAATAATTAAACAGCGCAGTATGCTCATGAATAGTGTCAGCAGAATCGCTTGGTAGTCGATAGTCATTACCTGTTGTTGTGATTTATCAACAGCTGTGTGAAGAAAACCATGAACTAAAAAGGACATATTGATGACACATCGAACAGAGACATCTTTTTGCATCATCGATCACTTAACACATATATATACTTTGAAAAGATAATAATCTTATAAATGCTTAAACTAAAGACTAAACTAAGAAACGTCTTTGCGTCTCCCGCGTCGTTAATTAAAGAATCGCTATCGTCGATACCAAGTTATGTAAAGATTGTCTTTTAATGCCATAGAAATCTCCCGTAACAAGTATCAATAATATCGAATGACCATGGCCCCTATTCGACTGATCTTATGTCTGAAAAGCGAGCTATTTGGGATGACACGTCGTCAATCAACAACAATGGTCACGCTGACGTTGACGTCGTTGCCAACATGTCTCGAGAGAAGGACGTGCAGTGTGATCTTTGTCATTATAATTCGTAGTACCGCCCATAAAAACAGCCTGGCGTCACGGAATCGCGCAATAATCTCGACGTTCACACCGTGCGAAATTGCCGGAAGGTTCTTACCTTCACTTAACGTGAATCACGCCTGTGGAATTATGCCCATGTATGTTTGTCACATATGGAAGAGACGCAAACTTTACTTTAATGTTAAATTTTATTCTAACAATGTCCAATCAATTTTTATCAAATTTTTTCTCTGATCAAAAATAAATATTGTTACATATAATAAATAACATAAATTGTATTATATTGAGAGTAAATTAAAAAATAATTGTTATAAATAATTGAAAGCGCTATATAAAATAAATGTGATTATTTTTATTTTTTTTTTATTAACTGTCACGATATCTTCCAGGATGCATTTAAATATACTTACGTCTTTTTGCGGCATTTAAAGTTTAGATAAAAATGCAACAATACACGCTATTCCCAGCATTGTCCCTGAACGTTAGCATTTAATCTAAACGTTAACATCTAAATAAACATTTCTTATAATTTCCGTAATTAAAAAGCTCTTGAATAAACAAAGAGCTGTACAACTAAAATCTTTTATTCTTCATTAGATCGTTGAATCACAAACAAATTTAGAAATACAGAGTTCACACATCATCTACGTATTTCTCGACTATGTCGGCATGTCGCCTGTACAATCATTCCATCATACGGTTACATCTGTCAGTTGTACGGAAACGTTTCGAGATGCAATCTTCAAGAGACCCCTTCCTACACTTAAGAATGAGAAAGCCGGTCCGTGATTGCGCCTATATCACGAATGGTGCATGTCGTCATAGATAGATATCATTCTGTCGAACATATTCGCATAAATCTTCCACACAAACTCATAAATTCAATCAGTTTTACTGACCTAAACTCTCGTTGCATTTTCAGCAACTATTTGCAAAATTATTGCATTTTGTTTCTAATGAGTTTAGTAATATATAATCATAGCAATACATTTTTTTGACATTATAAATATTCAACAAATAATAATCGATGACCTTCTCATCCGCGGGATAAAATATGTATTTGGTCAGACATTTGGATATACCTCGGATATTATACTTATGTCACTGACCGATTTCGCAATGGTGCTGCCATTTTGCAAATAAGAAAAATGTGTGCCGTTGTCCGTCGACAACTCTGGAATCCAGAAACTGAGAAAACGCAACCGGTAGTCGGTGAGTCGAGTTCCGACTCGATAAAGTGGCCGACAGTGTAACCTGTAGGTCAAGAATCTCAATAAAAATTCTCCGTACAGTTTCTCCTAATTATAAATACTATCAATTAATTTTGATGGCGCAATCTGCCTATGCTTTAAAATAAGCAATCCTCTTTTTCATTCAAATTTTTTATTATTCTTATATCCACCCACGCTTATATATATTTATAAGTTGTTATGACGCAGTAATTTATAATAAATCTGCAACATTGAAACAAACCTGTTCTGTGATATAAAAAATGAATTACAATTTGAAAAATTTTACACATTTCTTAATAAACTTAAAATCAATTTTTTCTCTTTCTTTTAATAAAAAAATTAAAGAATATAATCAAGTTCCTCTGTAGCTATTTTTCAATTTTAATTGTGTGTGTGTTTTATTATCTCTTATTTGTAACAGTGTAGGATCCAGAATTAAATGCACGAAATCCATAATTCAGATAAATCAGACAGTATATCAAACTTTGAGTTACAGAGCAATTATATTACCAACAGAATCCACCGATCGTTAATCCTTCATCGTAAAAGAATTATCATTATCACGCTTGATGTTTATCAACAAAGCAATGCTAGCAATCCGTTCTTTCGACAATTAAATTCTCTTTCTTAACATTATAATTGCCGGAAAATCTAATAATCGTTACAACTATAATCCGGCTGACCGTACAATAGCTAGCTGTCACGAATCACAGGCTTGATAACTCTTTTTCGTAATTAAAAAGCTCTTGAATAAACAAAGAGCTGTACAACTAAAATCTTTTATTCTTCATTAGATCGTTGAATCACAAACAAATTTAGAAATACAGAGTTCACACATCATCTACGTATTTCTCGACTATGTCGGCATGTCGCCTGTACAATCATTCCATCATACGGTTACATCTGTGAATAGCTAGCTGTCACGAATCACAGGCTTGATAACTCTTTTTTTTTTCTGATCTATTAATAGATTACAAAGTAAATGAAAATAAGAGAAGTCATGAGATATACAAAATAATAAACGCATCGACAGAGATTGAGGGAGTGCCGACTGAAAAGGTTTCCTTCTAAATGCCGATTCGATACAACTCACGTGCAATGCCATACCAGATTCTTGCCTCTATCGGCATGCGTCCTCACGTATTCCCTCCCCTGTCATCGATTTCTCTGATTTTCAGCTTTTTGCCCTTGTTAATGCGATTTATTACACAACCGGATAAGAAATTCGGGGAAGTGCATCGAGACCGCCGCGTGGATATTGTCCGCACGCAATTCACGTCCGGCCATTAAACGTGATCACTCATTACGGATAAGCGAGCCGGTATATTGTATTATCTTGTTAATCGATCGGCTGTAATCAACAATATTGTCTAACGATATCGTCTAGCGATATTATCCTTGGCGGTCATTTACGCCGATGTTTTTATCGATGAATCCTTAGTCATCTAATCATTCTTATTCTATTCTGCATATTAAAAATATTACGAAAGATATTTTACTTATTAAATTTGCAAGACTGATTATGAAAAATAATAATAATTCTATGAATAATTGCTACATACTAATGTCACGATATGAATAATGCAATTACTATAAAAAAAAAAATATCCCGACTTTCACGAAGTAAAATAAATTATTTTGCAAAAATATTAAAAATATGACATCGAGAATAAAAAATTTAAAAGTGTATTGCTAATTGGTTTTAATGAGAAAAGCAAGAATTTAAAAGTAATATTGTAATATTTTTACATTTGAAAACACATACTTTTGCTAGTAAAATTAAATTTGCTAGTGTTTGAATGTATACGTCTCGCATCTACAATATATAGGAACATATACGGATCGCGATAATTAAACGTAAAATGGTTATTAATAGCAGAATCCGGTTTAGTCACGTATCATCTCGCGAATTATTTTTCATTCGATTGAAGATTATCTTGTTAAAAAATAATCAAAATACTTGCGTGTGATAATTGTTGATCGTATCCACCAGCATGATTATGACATGATTGTACGTTTAAGTTGAAAGCTATCGGTTAGGAATTCACGAAGAAATTGTTTTTCTCTCTGAATAAATGTATAAGTACATCATGCGATTAGTATGCTTCGTGCGTTAACACAGTGCCGAGAGGGAAATACGTTCCCGCACGTGAGCACAATTATGCAAACTTATCGGGGAACTATGTAATAAACAAAACATTGCCCGTGTCTTGGCGTTCAGGTCGACGATCGGAATCGAGCATCATAGCTAAAACTGTATTTATACTTTGGCACTCGAGTCTTTGGCACGCGGGTGAAAGACAAATGGAAGAGGGAGCGTCCTGGCATTTGGGACGGCGATTGTTGGGAATGCAGGGATATGCGAGTAAACTCTGATATCTGTTTTGTTCTTTCCTTGTCCTTTGCAACGGTGGCGATATAATATCGTCATTATGATAATAAGATACTCGCGGGTAGGCATGAGCGTAGAGGCATCGACCTGTTCCGTTTTCAAGGAGAAACTAGGAAGCGAGTCGAGCCATTTTCTTTTGCTCAACGACAGCGATCGATGAAGTCGTATTATCAATAGTTGCGTTGATTTACTAGCGATAATTTTGTCAATTGGATGTGCACGCGAGAACAAAATGGAAAGCCGAGGAAAAGGCGCTTTGCACCGCTGTATGTGTGAAAGTCGGGCTAATGAAGGAAGCGGTTACGTTTGGTGAGGAAAATACGCGGATCGTCCGGCAATTTGAGGCATCGTGTATCACTCTGTCCGTGATTATATCTTTCTCGCTGGTAATAAACAAAATTTACTCGGCACAGTAAGATGAATTTGTCTCATTAATCGTACTTTCACTTTTACTCAGTTCACTGATGCATATTACAATTCTTCTGTTTCCAAGACAATATAATTATGTATGAAAATTTATTTCCGTAATTATATAATTTATTCAGAATTTGTTTTACTAAATTCACCTGCCAAGAAGCTTCTTTGTCGGGGCTTATAAATTCAATCAACTGGTATCTAAATTTGCTATAAAGTATTATGGTTTAAAACCATATACGTTTGGTATCTCTCAATTTTGCTAGAGATGAAAATATTGTCTTTGATTATATCGCGTTAAATATTACGCTTTTACAAGTTTACGGTTAATTTTTATGCTCGCCAGATGATTCGTGAGCAAAGATACACATTCACGTGCTGAAATAATAAACGCGTAACGAGCGGCAACACGAGATGTAAACGTCATTGGCCAGTTCAAATTAATCTTTCATCGAAGACAGAAATTATTGCTTAGGCGTAGCTTAGCGGCTCTTTATGACCACCCTGTAAGTACTTCCATACCGTGCAATTGCTAATTATGTCTTACGTGGATCGCGATCTGCGCTTCTTGATATCTCTTTGCGGTTTATGTTGCGTATGTCGTTCATTCGACATTTTATATCATGTCATAATTTATATGATCCTGTTCAAAGATAGATCATGTGCAATGTTGTTACCATTGCTATTCCTTACCTTTACCGCGCCGTTATTTTGCGGATTTAATGCCGCAGTTTTCACTGATAAATCGTTATATGTATTTAAAGATGTTTCTGTCAAATTCCATTGCATTGTCAAAATTTATTTTTGGTATTTTTATTAAAATACATTCTACTACATTCTTTACTTGAAGAATGTAATTTAGATATAAATATATAATATATATAATATATAACAATAAGTAATATATAATAAATGCTGAATATATATATGTGTGTGTATTCATTTAAAAAATCACTTCTGCATATAACTCATAAGATCCACATTTGTAGTGAAAATTCATCAGTGTGTAAATATTGTACTTAAAGATGCTTCTAAAATTAAATACATAACCGCATATTTATTTACAATATGTAAATCAAATGTTAAAATAAAAAATAAATCATGGGATATTATTCACTATCATCTACAAAAACTAATAATTTTTATGATAAGTTGGTCAGCTAGCTCAATTTATTCTTGTGATGTTTTTGTGGTTTTGAAAACTAAAGGCGACTGTCTAACATTAGTATAAAAATAGCTACATAATAATTATATGCTATTTTCTTTACTTTGGAAAGATCCTGGAAAGTTCATGCGACAAGAATTCTGTGTATGAGATGCATGGGAATGTTAAATACACAGGTGCCTTTGAGCATTTGAGCATTTGATATGCCATTAATACACGACTCAAGCAGCTCACGCGTGGCTGTTAGGTAAAATATACAATGGTGAGAGATGTGCATTGACCTATTCAGCACCGGATTCACCACGGCTGTTTTAATGGCAAGTCGATAAAGACTCGTGCACCTTCTCTCGTGCAAGTCGGGGTTAACCTCACGTGAGTATAATTCAAGAATCCCTATTGAACTTATATGTCAAATATACAGGTAGAAATACGATCTAGTTAGACATTAGTAAAAATGTATATTTTCTGTAACACTTTTTATTTTTGTTAATAATTTTATAAATATAATTATTATAATTTGTAGTTTCATTGTGTCGAATTAAATTTTATAAAATTTTGTAAAGTCAGTCACACACACACACACACACAAACACATCGTAAAGTTTTCTACTGCATAATTTGCAGTGCAATATTTTTTGAATCTTTTGAAAACTAATCAAAACGTTTTATGTAGATAATAATAATAATAATAATAATAATGATACGATCATAAATCATCTAGGTAAAATTTTGGAAGTGCCAATGTTCACGTATGAATTGCATAATTAAACCTTTGAGTTAAAGAAGCATTATATTTTAAACGCATCAATTCAACAAATCCGACTGTGAATTATATAGTCGCTGTTATTGCTTCATTAAATTACATCAAAATTTTAATAAGTAGAATACTCGATAAGCGAATATAGCTTATCTAGCATTATTATGCGCGTTAAATTATTCTGAATATTTTAGTTTTTAATGTGTGAGCTACAGATAAATTTGTAATTTCATCAATAAATATTTTAATATTCTTTTACTCTCTCGCCTTTTCAATCATTCTTTTGATATGTAAACGAGATCTAAAGAAAAGATTTCAACAAGATTTCCGCCCGTCTGTCATATGACAAAAAGAGAATCCTTGACTGAAAAATGAATGTTGTTGTGCTATATTCCTTTCTAAATACGATCGCTTTGAAGAAGATCGCTTAGACACTTGTTAGTCAGATACGACCGAAAAGCAGTCGTCATCATTTCTTGTGAGAAGAAAGTTATGCTTTACCTTGTCGAGAACGTGGCATCTTTGACCCATCGATCGTTCTCTGCAATGGAAGTAATCAGCGTTCAGTGAAAGCATTATATTCACGTACTTTACACCATACAACATCATACACGCGTGCTCAGGAAACGGCGCTTTCCTATAATGACAATCTGCTTTTGCTGCACGACGCAACGCAATTCCCAATTGGATAAAAATTCTATTACGTAATTACACTATAAACGTGTTTGGTTTCAATTTCAAGATGGAATGTTATGATTCGTAATCTCCTTGATAGTTAAAAAAAATATTCTCTATATATGTATATATTATAAACATATGGTTAAGCGTGTGAAACTTATTGTTAGCTGTTTCCAACTAAACAATTATTTTTTATTATAGAGATATTAAAAGCAATTCTCTCTCGGTTATCATGCACATTTTTTATTATAATATTCTTTACACATTATTATATTCTATTATTTCCATAATTATTATGTATCATATATTTAATGTAAAAAGTATTAATAGAAAATTTTCTTTCTCTAATAACAGATATACACATATAACGATACGTAAAATTATTATTATTTTTTTTAGAAAGTGAGAAAGAGTTTTTTTATACAACCTCACATATATCAAATTCTAATTCATTCAAGAACTTTAACCTGTTCATATATACATATATTCCAAGCGGTGTAACGACTTAAGAGGATCGAGGAATTACATAAGATCATCCGCACACAATAGATCAGATTGCGTAGGCAAAATCATTGTCGCACTAGATGCCAGATAATTCTTAGTAGGCAGGTAAGCACGCACTTGTGCGCGCGTGCATTATGTAAACTCCGGAAACATAATTGCGCAACTGGCAAGATTCATCGATATCAGACTACCAAGTAAGGCATGAATGGTAATGACATTCGAATCTGCTACTGTTGCGCTGATTGATTTGACATTTTGATTCCGCTGGTACAATTTCATTAATGTAAAAGTGTTATTAATTATTAAAAAAGGATGCAATATAAATAATGACGAGTGATGAAACTTATGTTACCTAATTTTGAAAGACGTAAACTTAAAAAAATAATCACATATAATTAAACAGTTATTAATAAACATATATTTATGAAATATATTATATAATTAAATTATAATTAATTTAGAACGTGCAAAAAGATAAGTGCAATATCCACACACCGTAAAAAATGTATGTGATAGACGAAATATATGATAATATTTTAAGCAGGCGGTTAACAAGATTAATTTTGCTTTGTTATCAATAAGATCACAATAGAGCACCTTGTCAAGTGAGTAATATTTGTTCTTGTGACTGCCTTACGATATTGTCATTCTTATTCCGGATTACTATTCCATAAAGTAATTCATGTATCGAATGCTGTTTTGATAGATAGGCAAGATAACGATAGAGCAATATCGAACTGAGTCAGATCAAAGAGATTGCATGCAAGGTCAATCTACGATTCGGTCAAACCATACATGCGCGAAGCCATTGACGCTACCAAGAATTTATCGGACCTAGTTTTAATCAGATCACTGTGCCGTCATTGCGCCCATAACGGTGAGTGTTGTAACTTTCAGGGTTACGTAGTAAAAATTCGGTACAAATATATCAAGAATTCACGTGTGTCCGACATCAAAATTTAAATTGGAGTGTTATATATGATTTATCCACATGATGTTTAAAACCGTTACTAACAATTATTAATTTGACAATTGGAGAGCGAGGTGGTTTGATCATCATCAACAAACTAGTCTAATGTAAGTAGGAATATAAAAAATAAAGAATGTTAACTATGACGAAGTATTGCGCAATGTAAGCATATTCAATCGAAGATCGGTCGCGTTTAATATTCATATTATGTATATAATAATTATGTATGTATATATATATATATATATATATATATATATATATATATATGTATGTATGTATGTGTGTCAAGAATTATAGTTTCATAGATAGAATACTCGACTTTATTGTAATAACTTATGACATAAATATTGTAAGATATATATGACGAAAGTATCGTGAAACGAAGCTTTATTATACCATATATTCAACATGTAATAGCATTAAAAGATCTCATCAATGTTGTCGCACATATTTTGACCTGTTATACAATCGCGTACATTGTCTTATATTTTATATATGCGTTGTAAAATTTTTTACGTATGTATATGTTATATAATATGTTTTTTATAATTAATAATATAAATTAAATTAATAACTTTAAATTAATAGCTTTAGATTTTTAAATAAAATTTAAATGAGAATTTCGAATTTTATACACGAGAAAATAATGCGAACAAAATTTATCAATGCGATCAATTCTAAAGATTATTGTTTTTCATTTATGGTGCCATATACATCAATAATAATAACAAATAAAAACATTGACAACCGCATACATAAAATGTTGTAACAATCGATTTGTCATTTCGACAGTTCACTAGTACAGTACGCGCAACTACACTTTTACTCTCATTTTTGTGACAACAGGAGGCTGGCCTCAATACTAAAAGATCTAGGGCACAGATATAATACGTAGATTGCATTAGCCGAAAAATTTTTCATATTTTTTTTACCGGCTCTATACGTTCCCTAATTTTATTTTTATCTAAGTCCGGCAATCATAATGTTAATATATATATATATATATATATGTGTGTGTGTGTGTGTGTGTGTGTGTGTATGAAGAAAATATTATCCACAGTATTTCATATTTATATATATTTAATTTAACTCGCTTAATGAAACCATCCGTAAACTTTGTTTCTATCTCATTAACACATAACAGATTTCGAAAACGTACTTTAGAGAAAATTGTACAATTCTTTTATTTCATTAAATTATAACTGTTAAGTTATAACCGCGAGAGAGATACGCAACGCAAAGCACATATTTTAGAAAAAATTTCCGCATTAAAGTTACATCCATTTCTTATTATCTTCATTATGGCAATTTTCAAAATGACAATGACATTCGTTGAAATTACACGCACAAAAGCGCTAGAGCGACGAAGGACGTGTAATTAGAACGAAGAATCACAAGGTTTTAATTAAAATTAAATATGCCTACACAAAAGCAGGATGTAAGCCTCAGAATCGTACAAAAAAATGTAAAAAAAGACAGTTGAATGAGGTAAAATTATTGAAATTTCCCGTGTGCAATTTGAAAGCAAAGGCTATAATGTAAAAGATGTGATTAAAATAGTCCTCTCATTAAATTCCTCTCATGAGGTGTATAACCGCATAATAGTTATAGCAATAATTTTCGCGATCATTAATAACACGTAAGTGATGAAATAAAT
Source organism: Formica exsecta (assembly GCF_003651465.1). Taxonomy (NCBI): domain Eukaryota; kingdom Metazoa; phylum Arthropoda; class Insecta; order Hymenoptera; family Formicidae; genus Formica; species Formica exsecta. The sequence goes on from NW_021852127.1 coordinate 1,363,056, forward strand.
ATTATGGTAACATTATTCAGTGTCCGCATTCGATTACTCTAGATACGGCTGGTCGCCGTATCAAAATTCATTAGTTTACTCTGGCGATTATTTTTCTTCGGAGAAACGAATTCGAGACTGCATTACACGAAGGATTAATAGGTGAAATAATGATCGATCACGGTAGATCGAGCATTCGGAATGTCTGTCTTTGAAAACGGCAGAAATACGCCGGTGAATATATCAATCACAGATCAATCTGGGCACAGACAGCGGTACGTAGAAGTTGCGCCCTGGTTGTAGTCACGTGTCTCAACCGAGTCCCATAAGATTTTCCATTTTTATCGTAGCCTTTCGACAAGGTACCAAAAGAGCAAAAGAGAGAGAGGGAGAGAATGTATGTCCTCAGATCATTATCGCGATAGATCATTGATCTGCGTTTAGTCCGCGATAGCAAAGTTTCTCACTCGCCATTTGTGGACATATGTACAAATTTCGAAATCGCGCAGTTATCGCAGGAAATTCTTTTTTATCTTGGCGATTAATACCGAGAGTCAATAACAAGAAAGTTATTGTTAATCGTTTACTAACAATAATCAGAATTAATTTACAAAGTCCTAATAATTTTTAATTAATCAATTTCCGGCATAGCTGCAAAAATGCATTGCCGCTTATCAGTCGCATCAAAATATCACCGTAAATGTCTAAAATTTTCAGTTAACAATATTTTATTTTGCATAATATATATTTTGGAATACTGGCATGCAATCGTGCGTCGAGGCAATCAAACGATTGCATGAACAATTTATGATCTATAATGTATCGATCCGGCTATTAATAACATGCCGCATGCAATCTGCATTGTTAGCAAGTCTTTTAATCATCAGATAATCAGGTGACAGTTCTTAGTAAGTCGACTTTCTAAATCATTTTGAGAACTTTATAATCTCTTAACTTAACATGCCATAAAGATTATCTGAGATGACTTTAATTTATTGTCGATAAATATTTATTAATCTCATTAAGTGATTATATAAAGTCAGTAATCGAACCACTTTATGTTATTGACTCGCTCCTAAAGCAATATTAAAACAAGTTGATCAATAACTTTGTCGCAAACTATACATGTACTTTTTTGTGTAAAGTATTATAATCAACAATCGCCTATGTCTAATACTAATTAATATTTATTTTAAAAAATCGTATGTATTCATAAATATCTGCAAGCAATCGAAATAGTGAAAAATATTCGATTAGACATATAAGGATGTAATATTATCGTGCAAGACCTCGTAAATATTTAACGAATCGTTCGACGGATTTGGCTTGAGAATGTTCTAAAATTCTTCCGGATCGATGATCGACGGCGGATCAAAGAACGCTTAATTGCTATTTTAATATTATCATTGATTTATAGCAGGATTATATAAAAAGAAAATATATACATTTTACATATATAATTGATGTTAAATATATAATTGAAATATAATTGATGTTTAATGTATAGATTGTTGTATATCCTATATTACAAGATATATCGATTCAAGAATTAGTACAAATTTAGTAAGAGATATGTATCAATAATTGACAATCAATTTTTTCAGCAAGATAAGAGTTATAATTAACCATTTCTAACAAAACTAAATTTGATATATATGTATATTTTACTATAAATTTATTTGTTACTATTAAAACTGATTAAAAAAATAATGAACAAAATAATATCATATCTGAGACTTTATTTCCGCAAACTTTCTTTCTGAGAAAATGATATTTGTTATTCAATTATACTTATTAGCAGAGAGACATTGCATTGTAGTGATTACAAGGGATGTAAGAGAGAGAAAGAGAGAGAGAGAGAGAGAGAGAATTGACTGAGATTTAGTCAAATGCTGTGACTGTCATACTATAGCCATAAAATATTATTTGTGCAGATTATAGAAGAAAATGAAAATAAAAAGTGTGTTTGCACTGAATTAATATTTCATGTTGTAATTTTTTTTATTTATTATTATTATTTCTGAAGATTGAGAAACATCCGGCGGACTTTCAAGGGAAGTCGACCGACCGATCGTTACAGTGATATGAACGACTATAGCAAAGCCAACTCAATAAATTAATTTAACTAGTTTTATTATCCTATCATAGCATAACAAATATATATATATA
>NW_021852127.1:1365271-1370679 GCF_003651465.1 Formica exsecta
TATATAATTTTAAACTATATATAGTATATTACTACAATATTATTGTTTACAATTATGGGATATCTATTATAATAATCTTCCATTTTTAACATTTATTTAAATCATACAATCATTTAAAAATAATTTAAAGTAATTAATGCTAATGAGAGAAATTATATGATACAAATTACGTAAAATTATTTAATTTAGTTTTTGAAATAAAAATTTTCATATTTTACCAAAAAGGAATTAAAACCAAAGTTCAAAGTGAGATATTAACATATAATGTAAAATAAAATGTTCTATGTTAATTTAGCACATTTAAGGTACTTGGAAATTTTTAATTTTATATATCAAAGAAACTTTTGTTGGCGCATAACACAACTTTAGAAATACGATAATTATACATATATGAATTTTGTGAAAAATTCATAACTTATCTATTAGTCAATGACAGACGCGCATTAATTGTATTAACGACTTATTCCTTACCGTTGCATAACTCGAATTGAATGAATCGCAACTGAGGATTAAAACGAAATGAACGCGGCACCACAGAAGCAAAGCGCCACGTGGCTGCGTCGATATTGCATCAACCTAAATTTCGCCAGACTTCAAACCGTGGAAGTCATTAAGAGCCGATGAAAATTTTTATAGACTCACTCTGATTAATGATAGGCGAGCGTTTGGTAAAACGAATACTTATTCGTCCGAGTAAACGAATGCTCAAATTAGTATATCTTGAATATGCTTATAAATTTTCCAGGATAAAAACCATATGTAACATATGTTTAAAACTAAGAGGAAAAAGATCTCTAAGCAAATTTTTTTGTTTTCATTTTGTTGTCGTGCGTTAATTCCAATTTTTGTACTAATTAAAATCACGGTCAAGTGCTTTAATACTAAAGCTATTGCGAAAAGATCGCGATATACGAATGCAATTAAATGGAAAAATGTTAGAACGAGAGAGGCGCAGAGCAACAGTGCCGAGTGTATGTCGACACTTCCCTTAGCGTGGCTAATTATTAAGGATGTTTGCACCACCCGAGATTAATGTGTCAGGTATCAGCACAAACTCATAGTTTCGCCGAGACATTATCGGTTCGAGGGAAAGGAGGCTACTGCGAAATACTACTGTGTAAATTAAATCAGCGTTTATAATCAGAAATATTAATTATTCTTGCGATTATTATCAATTTGCCGTTTATGTTTTGAAAGTTTATTAAGGTATAATTACACTGTAAAAATAATATGTAACCTAACCGTTTGTACTTTGTGTAAAATATTACATATAAATACTACGCTTAAGACATGTACATATCATAAAGTAGCTTTATTTATTTCTCATTTGCATAAGAAACCTTTTTGTGGCGCCAGCGTAATGCAGAAAGCAACTACAATAGAGATCATTTAAGAGATCGTAATAAAGACGGTAATATAAATGCTGTCGCATTGCCATAAGAAGCACAAACCTGTTAGTCCGGAGACGACATAAGATACAAATCTTCTGTTATGTTAATATTAACAGATTATTAAATTCGAACATTGTAAATATGAGATCATTGCAATAATTAAACGTAATAGGATTCAATAAAAAATTTGCATCAATTCAAGATCAATCTGATACAGTTCAGCATGCATGGCTAAAGTTGCAACAGCGACTATATTATATTTCGACAGTAGATACAAAATATTACTATGATATAATCTATATTCGCATTAACTTTTATATGTGCAATTTAGCATAACGTTTATGTTTCTCTATCGATTATTATCTTATGAGGTATAAATACTATTTGCAGAATTTTTGTTCTAAAAAAGCATTTAGTACTCTTGTCTGAGACAATTTTTTACATAATATTAATATGAGAGAACATCTATGTAATGCTGAAAAAAATTTATAAATTTTTTTCGTCACTTTTCGATGCAGTAATAAATCTAATATATCTCGCATTTCATTTTCGATGCCTCTACGCGTAATAAGAATATAGATTAAGACGTGTGAATTTCTAGTGATAAATAACGTGCTGGTAACCTCTCGTAATTTGACGAAAATCATTTGGAGATCTCTCTTCTCGCAGTCAAGATGATTAACGATATTTAAAATAAAATCAGCTCGGCTTCAAAATAATGAGGCTTGCTAAATCGCGGAAGTGCAGAAACCGGTTCATTCGGATGATAGGCAGTTTGCTGATATTTCCCTTACCTATGTTTTAGCACAAACTCGTATTGAATTACGATTATTTTACGATATATACGTAGTTTAAACATTTTTATTTTTTTTCTTCAAAAATTTAGATTCTAATTGATGTCTAAAAAATAAGTGTGTATTGTTATATATATTTTGTTATATATATAAAATATATATGTGACTTGAGAATTATATATTTTTCTTTATATAAAAATATAATTATATCTAACAATATATAGTCGTTAAGGTCATTCAGTAGTACACATACCTACTCTATGACGTTGATGCACGATCACGAAAGTGACCTGAGTACTTTAAGCTTATGAGTTAGACGGTGCACTCGGTATGTTAAGCAATATAAAACGTACAACTCGGAAGGATTGTCGAAGCTTTCGAAACGTGCGAACAAATTATGTTCAACGACCAAGGATAATGATCCCGAGTGCAGTAATGATTCATCTAGAATAGCAACTGACCGGCAAGGTGCAGTAGACAATGAATCAAACTGCAGGTTTGTTCCACAAACTAACTATTATACGAGTACGTTTCTTAAGAAAAATCTATTAAATCAGATTTGTTTCTTCAGCGTGAGAAAGTCATGGTCATTGAGGTCATTATGTGTATTGCGCGTTTAAATGAAAATAATAATAATTTGTACCATAGGTAAGAGAACTCGTAAAAATTTCATCTATCGATTATCACGCATTTCCCGATTATATATCGGCAATTAATTATAGAACAATCTGTGATAATCAATGTTTGCTTTACGACACCAGCATTGTGGCTAACTATACGATTGGCAGCTCATCCATGTAATCGATAGTGCGGAACGTATGTCTGCAATTCTGCACTCGTAATTATATTTCCGTATATAGGCTCTTTGATTGATGCTCCGCCAATCACCATTAATCGGAAGCAATCATGTAAGACAGTGCAAAATATTTATTTATTGGTACTAATATATACTATATCAAGTCAATATTTAAAAACTATAAAGTTTATAAAAAGTTTATTGGTTAAAATGACTTCAGCTTTTCTATTAACTTATTTCAATGATCGAATTGCCGATATCGCGAAAGTATAATACGAGACCTGATTCTAAATCTAATAAATCGATAATTACTATATAATTTATAATAAATTAAAAGAAAACAATTACAAATAATATATAAAATTATATGGAATAAAATCATTAAATCGATAGCAATCAAATAAAAACTAAAATATTTAAAGACTGTATAAAGACTTTACCGAATAGTCTAATTATTTATTATTTCTTTTTATGTATAAAATTAGTTTTCTTTATCGTAATATCACTTTAAACATCAAACGATATATTTTATTAGGCTGTTCTACATTGTTTCAATTATATTTACAATAACAATTAATAATGGTTCTTAAACAGTATTGTAAAACATTTCTATTTTATCAAAAGAAACTAAAAATCTTTCATAATACAGTGAAATCTCGTAATAGCACATCTCGAATAGCACACAAATTTTTTTTTATATGGCCCTGAATTTTACGGTTTAGCAGTGAAGTGGGGACAATCTTGTTGTTGCCGAGTTATTGAGAGGTTTCACTGTATATATTTATCACAAATTAACAACTACAACGGAAATTCATGATAAACTGTGAGCACAACGATTAACTCTTTAAAATGCCTTATTTCAAGGTTTGAAATATATATATATTTTTTTTTTTCGTAGGAAAGATTAACGTTAAACTTAGTATTTGATATTTTTTATACTCTTGTGCACGCGCGCAGAATTTCTTATCTTCTTCTGTTCTAAATAGAATTTATGTTTTGTGTATTCTCGCAATTACTTTATTTTATATTAATTATTCTTTTTTTAATGCTATTTATAAGCAACAAAATTTGTCAATAAATTTTAATTATATGATTTCTTAAATTAAAGTAATTTTTCAAAAATCAATATGTTTTCTATCGCAATATTTATGATATATTATATCGTGTTGCATATTTTAATTCTTTTATTTTAAAGTATACAATTGGAAATAATATATTCTCTATTACTTCAAAACTTAAAATAACGAGTATCACATATATGTGTCTGAGCCACGAAATTTCACGATTGTCTGCAATGTTTCATGATACATCCAGAGGCGTACATGAGAACCGTATAAAATCCCCTCTTTCAGAAGAGGTGCTTTCATGCGCACGTATAAAGCCAGTGAAAGCGCCAGGCGGCCCTCCAGACTAGCGCACAGTCCGACAGAGGTAGGAGCTCTGCCAACGTATTGTACGGCGGACGTAGATTAACACCTGGAAATCTCTCACATAAATTTGCACGTTAAAGTAAGACAATTTAAACAATTATCCGTCGTGTGCTTAGCTATTTACGTGTTCACGAATTTCCGTCGTTCCTTACGATTTGTGATCAGGATAGCTTAGATCGGGAGTGACCATGAAGATGTACCTTGTTGGAATCTTGACTATCCTGTTAATCGTCGATACCGAGATTTTAGGACATCCTTCACAAGAGAGATTAATGCCAGGTATTTAATGTTTCTGATATGCACAAAATTTGCATGTATTGCATGCGCATAATTTCTCATTTTTTTCGTATTTAAATGGGGTTCATATTTTTCCTTCTGACATTTTGCTTTAAAAATTATTTTAAGTAATATATACCACATGTATATAAATTTAAAATAATAATACATATGAAGCATAACATGAGTATGTAGTATTTTATGAATAAGTCGATATGTGTTCTCTAATATGTTTTATGAAAAGTTAGTTTAATAAATATGCATTTCCATTACATGAATAAAAATTATGAAAATGTACTATAAAAATATAAGTTATCAGAAAAAAGTGTTATACCTTTATCTCGCCCATTACATTACTAATGATTAAGCGGCAAAAATACAGTGATCTTAAGTATTCTTATGTATATATCGATTTAAAGTTCATGGTTGAATCTTACACAATAAAACAGCATTAATAATACAGCTCGCAATGAGGCGTGTTCGAAGACATTATTCGCGTTTTTGTTTAGATATATAGTTACATTTCTATATGTATCTTCTCAACAATAGAGGATAAATTATCTACATATACGATTAATCTTGTCTCATAATCTGATAAATAAAAAATGTCACTCTCATTAAATCTGTTGTATTTAAAAAATGAAAAGTTAAGCACGTTTTTAAAATTTTTATATATATAAATTATTTAATATTAAAATTTACGTTTAATTTATATTAATCT
>NW_021852127.1:1371854-1374685 GCF_003651465.1 Formica exsecta
TTAATTTATATTAATCTAGAAAGTTATATTAAACAATGTACATATATATATATATATTTTTTTTATACATATAGTGCTGATTAAATATATTAGCACTCTGTGATAATTACGGAATTTTTTTCTTTCATGTGATTAGTATACATCAAGCTTATTAAGTTGAAGATGAGAAAATTCCGCAATTTTAAGCACCATAATTTTTCGAGAACGACACGATCTTGATTATTCTAGCTGCTGTTTTCCTTTTTTTATTTCGTTCTATCATAGTCGTTACGTCTGACTCTATCCCATACAATTATGTCTCCACCCTCTCTCTATCCTTCGTTTGCGAAAGTGGAACACTTCCTTCTACAGATGCTAATCCTGATAACCTCGGAGAGTGTACCGTCTCTCTGGAACGTGACAGTACTCAAAATCGCTGTAGTTTAGATTTCTCGCTTCTATCACAATTCTATGAGCGGTCTTTTTAACATCATCCTCATATTGCTTCGCATTTAGGACTCTAACGTTTGTCGATTAAACATCAACAAAATAGATATTACAACATGTGTCATTCAAACGCATGAGAGCCGCGAAAAGACCTGTAAACGGCTGTCTGAATAAGCACGTGAGTCTGGCTCGTCGTAAACTACGCTCACGAGATTTGCCGCCTACGCGTATATGTTCGTCATCGTCGTTATATGCGAGTACGATGGCCTGCAAGGACTACAACTTTGCTGCATTTTTTTAAGAAATTGACATAAAAGCGGGGTCGCCAAGTATAGCGGGAATCACGCTGCGTTCGAAGAATACCGTTTTATAATTGAAACATGTTTTCTAGAGAAAAATTTGACTAAAAAATAAATTTTTCAATTTGTTATAGAAAATAGATTCGATAATAATCAAATATTAGAAATACATAATTAATTTCTCAGATGACAATAATTCGGAGATTGTTAAAAATACTTTTTGCATATATATTGGATATTAAAAGGAATATGACAAAAGAATGTCAAACTTAATAAGTTCAATAGGCGTTTACTTATGAAATCAATTATGCATTAAATATTCATTCTTTGTGCAAACTGTTTCTGATTTTATACACTTTCATCTATGAATTTTTCAAAAATTAAAAGTTTATTTTTAAGACATAATTTGTAAAATTTTTAAAAATTTTGATTTTTTATAACTTAAAAATAATTAACGCTCTGCTGTCTTTGTTAAGAAAAAAATCTATTTGTAATTCAAAATTTCATAAACAAACGAAGCTGTACAAAATTTGAAATATTCTGTACATTTGCATTTATACTATTTTTGCAAAATGATTTTACATTAATTCCTTTTAGTGTTGTGTTGCAAATACAAGATAAGGACATCACGCAATCATTTAATAACTATAACATTTAGCGTTTACACTTACATGTGTATCACATAGAAATCAATGCCTTTGCATAGACATCAGGACATAAACGATAATAGCAATTCCTATATCGACGCGCAAGAATATATCACGTGCCGCACGTGATTGCATATGCTTTTGCACGTGCCGGTTATTGCCGATCGGTGCGAACACAAGAGAGACAGAGAAAGAGAGTCACGTTTGTATGCCTTTCCTCGTACGAATTAATGCCATCGAGAGAAAAGTCTGGTCGAGTCACGTGCATGCGCCAGCCACTCACTTCGAATCACGCGACCATCCGTTCTGTCAATTAATGATCGCGCGGTATCTTCTCAGCGTTTGTGCACCACCGGTCCATGACAAGGTCGCGATAAAACTCGTTTGTTTCGATTCCCCGCTGCGTGATATTTTTACCAAGTCTGCAAAAGAGTCTGCTGGAGTTTGTGATGGTATTGTATTGACTCAATCACTGGTTCAAACCGTTGTCAAAGAATTGCGGATAAGCATACCATTATTTCAAGTTTTATTTGAAGAGAGATCTAAAGAAGATCGCATCTTGTTTTTTCTGACGGACTACTTATTATGATGTGCGAGAAAGTGCAAATGAAAGTGATTCTCATGGAAAGAATAAGATTCTAAGAGTTCCAACATTGACATTGTATACCTTAAATTAGCCTTGTATAAGCGACTAACGAGTAGTAGTTAAAAAAGTGATACAGTCGCACCTCGTTAAATCGCACCGATTTGCTAGTTGCTAGAGATGGAGAAAGTGTGAGAAATTTAAGTGAGATTGCAGTGTGTATCGAATAATGATATTCTCGCGGCAAAAAGGAAAAGAAAAACGACATGTCTATTATTGACACTGATTCAATTTCTCATATCGAACATGCTGGTAGAGACAAGTTGTATATTTATAATATTCTTTATGAAGACTTAATTAGAGTGCATGAATAATCTGAATATTTAAACTGTAGAGAGCAAGATATTATATATGATCGTATCTTAATGATCGCAGCTTCGGGTGATACAGTCATTCTCTGCACTTTCTCCGTTCGCAAATATGAAACAACAAGATATTGTAGTTTGAGCATATCCAAGGATTCTAATTTTTATCAATATCCTTTCTTCATTATATGCTGCACTATTAATTAACAATAAGTATTTGCAAATGAACTATTAGCAAAACCGTTAATTTGTTACGCGTTAAAGCTCTCCGATTTTACTGCATACAAAAGTGATTGATGTGTCAGTAATTAATGCCATTAATGCAAGATGCAATTAAATATGTCTAATAAATATAAAATATAAGAAACGTGCGTACACACGATAAAAATAAGCGTCTACAGATTATTATTAAATTGACCTTCTATTTCTCTTTCTACGTATTTTTTTATTCTGGCAGTTAGAAAAATTATTAAGATTTATAAAAATAAAACTGGCTTTATATATATATATA
>NW_021852127.1:1375402-1394059 GCF_003651465.1 Formica exsecta
TATATATATATATATATAAATCACATATAGTTTATCAATACATTTCTATGTATATTTTAAATAGATAATGCTACGCGTATGTGTATGCAAACAAAAATAAAATCTATCTTTCTCACATGCTTGTCAAATATATTTTTATACAATATATTTTTAATTTCTATTCAATTGTTTTTTAAATGATAAATATATTTCTTATATTTTCTATCTTTTTATATCGCCATAATAAATCAACAAAAAATATAATCAATCTTAAAATTCTAATTGAACAGCATTGGGTTTGCTATTAGTGATCGAGTTTCTGATACAAGGAAAAGTTACGGCTTTAGTGACACTTTAGTGTACAAGAACGAGTAATGGCTATGATCGACGGATTTATTAAATTGCTTACATCTACCGTCTCTGCTAATAATATCCAGGTAAATACATTGCGAATGCGGTTCTTTCTTAGTTCAACTTTCCACGATTCATGATCATGATTTGATACTCATGGGATTTTTAAGGCACCTGCTAACTACCGTTTTTCATTGGCGACGACAAGTATGTGAATTTAAACGTCAACTTTCTACGGCAGTTTGACCATAATCAATGTTATTAGTATCGATGTAATGTGAACCCGCTGTCAAACAGATTTACGGTAATACGAATATGTTGATTAAGCCGGCACAGAAAGGACCCCCAAAGGACCGCGTGATTCAACTTAATTCGAGCAATTAACATTGTTAAACTGTCATTGCTTCAACTGCACAATGATTGATAGTGCATTTTTAGGTAAGGGCCGACTCTGTCTCATTCCTTTGCTGTTATAGTTTTTGTCTTATCGTAAGAACGGCAAATTCTTTCTCAGCAATTATTGAGTCGCGATTGATCCATCGTTACCAATTGCACCGCGAGTCTTTTTTTTCGTTATATATTTGTGAAATCGGTACGAGAAAGTCTAATGGAAAGTTTATTCCACGTAAATTTGGAGTAAACATGGAAACTGCAAAAATATTTTCTTTTACATACATTGTGATGTATAATTCGCAATATGTATGTATTCTACAAAAGTCATTATATATATTAATGAGATTTATTATTTCAGTTTAATTTTATCTATCATACACTTTTATTATAATTTTTTTAAATCAAATTTAAAATATAATGTTGTATCAATAATTATTTTATATTAATAATAAAAAATAAAACAATCATCTTTTATTATTTATTTCCTTGTTCGTATTTATGAAAGTAAATAAAAATAAGATATCGATATGTGTATAATTTTGGATTTCTATACTAAAAACTAAAACTTATGTATTAAAATTGAGACGTATATTATACAAATATGCAGGTGATTTCCTAAACATATAATATGTGAAACTAATTTTAATTTATTCGCGAGAATCGCTATATATATACCTTTTACAGACTATAAAGTGCAGCCAAGTTGTAATAGAAATTTCCGCAATATAAGTGCGTTTATTCTTGTTCCCCTTTATGCAGAATTCACGTGCACGAGAGCGTGGCGGTCGGCGCACTGTCCGATGCACGTGACAAGCGGTGCAATACGCTGCACGTGGTCACGTGCACCAACCGCGCATTGCCGTCGCGCTACGATAAGCTAATAAAAAGTTGCTTGAGATTCGCGGCTCTCGTTAAAATATACGTCAAGTGTATAAAAATCGTCGCTTATTATCATTATTTTTGAATCCTACATATAATGTTTCACTATGAGTCAACATCGTAGAATCGCTTATTTAATTAAATAAATATTTTCCGATCTTTTTAAATGTGTTTTAATTGAGACAGCAGTAAAGAATAAATAAATTATTACGGTAACTTAATGCTAATATAATAATATTATTTTATTGCAATTCCGTTCAATAATGTTTCAATGGAATTTATTGTAGTAATTATTTATCACGATAATAATTGATCTAGCATACGTAACTTTTTTATCTGTCATTAAAATTACAAATTTATTTCAATCTATTTCATTTTATCAATATATTTTATTTTGTTACAACACCGTATCTCAATTGCGGTGGCAATAAAGTTTTTTACGCGTATCATAGCATATAACACTAAAAGTAAGATAAAAAAATAGCTGCAAGGAAAGGACAACGTATCTCTACTCCCCCGGTCGCTTAATTGCTTTGCCGCAGCAAACGTAATTGGACACTATACGCCGCAATAAAGATCTTTTCGAAATTAAAGCACTGTTAATAACCTTCATTCCTAAACAAGGTATAACTTACTTGACGGTAGATTGTAATGTACGACATTGTGAATGTCTTTCTTTGCATTTTCACGTGAACTAAATAAATACTCAGTGTTAAAGAGAAACACGCATTTGCTGGTAGCAAATTCTTGCACGTTTTATTCAATAATATATGTGTATAACTATCGGATACGTGTGGCAACGATCCGTTAAGGCTCTATCACGACCAATATCGCTTGTCGGCCCCGATGCCGGTTTTCTAGGTCGGGCTTACATTGCGCCTAATAAGTAATTACGTTGGTGAACGCCATTATAACCGACTTTTGACCGCATGCGTATAAGCTGAAATGCAATTCTAAATTGCTCTCTCGATTTCTACATTTTTATCATTGACTGATTAATCCAAAACAAGTGTGATATTAGTACTAACAAATGATATAATACTATAAATACTACAATAGTTCGTTCCATAAGTTTTCGAATAACCGTCAATAGCCGAAGAAACACTTTTCGATACATTTGAAATTGGTTATTAACTGGTTTATTTCAAAACCTATGGAGCGAACTACAATCATTTTGATCTCATTTGAAAGATAATTTAATGAAATCACGGATATTTTTTACATTTTTGTAAATATCAGGGAAAGTATGCGTTTTTTAACAAAAAGTACCGAAACAAAACTTGTTAAGAATTAAATTATCTTTCAAATGAAATCAAAGTTATTGTATTGGTTGAACGGAAAGTTCCTGCCGTTTTTTCGGTCTTCATCTCTTAGTAAAAAACAGAACGAACTTTCCGTTCAACCCAATATAAATATATGATACTATAAATTTTAATAATAATTTGCGTATTTTTATTTATTGTTACTATAAGTTTACTGTTTCATGTCTTGAAAACATATATAAAACCGTTACTAATATATATTTTACTATTATTATATGTATAATTTTTCTTATATATGCTATGCTTATTATTTTTGTTTAAAACAAACCGTTGTCCATTAAAGACAATGTGTAGACTGTAATAGACAAGCACTTAAGAAGATTATTAGAGATAAAAATCTCTCGAGAGGATAGACGTACATTTCCGTCTAATTATATATATATATCGGCTATATATATATATCGATACATCTATACTTGTGTTTACTATGTAGAATGTAATCGCAATTTATCTATGCGTTTAAGTAAATAAATAGAAACGTGCAGTTCACATAAGTGCAAACGCAATGAGATGCCAATAGACTAGTTTCGCCGTCATTCACCATTTTAAGCAATGGAAATGTATGGATACGTTACAAAAAAGCAAAAACGCAATCTCCGGGTGAAATTGACAGATTACGTGCATCTCCTTGTTCGCCTTTGTAGAGATCTAAATAAAACATCAACTTTCTGCATACATACCATTTGAGCAAAATCTACCGTTAATCTATAAAATTTTTTAAATAATAAAACTTTTATTTTTGAATTTTTTACATAGTAACAGGATTGTAAATTTCAGTCGCTAACTCTTTTCGGTCTTATGTAAATCAAATCGTATTACTTTATTTGCAACATCATTTCTCTCTCATTACCGCGAGCCACTGATAAGGCGTGTTAATTAATCCAATTAAAACCAATGTTCTATAATTATATGTATTAAGTAAAATAATTATTATTTGCTTTTTACTGATAATCTGGACACCTATAATCTGATGTTAATAGTCTTCGTATGCTATACTAATATAAATAAATTTTTCACATTAAATAAGAAGTTCTACATTAAATCAAATTCGTTAGTCGATCGAGCTGTTGCTTGCAACTCTTTTGCACTTGGATTAAAAATGCACGCTGATTTTTTCGCGTTATCTCTATAAAATATTTAAATAGATCTCGTGTCAATATAATGATGGCGTGTCTCTCGGCGATCCGTCACATTGAAGTAATATTGAATGAAGCCGATCCGTCAAGACTACGGATCGAGCGATCAACGATCGTGTGTATCAAGTTTCTATGTCCCTATCATCCTTGAACGTAAAGATGCAGTCATGGTTGCCTTATTAGGCAAACAAAGAGGGCGTGTTAATGAGCAATCTCTCGAGTATGCGAAAAATTGGCGCCTACGTATCTTATTATTCTCGTCGCGCTATTATTTGTCTTTCTAAGATTCCTCTAAATTAGCATCGAAATTATTGCAAAACCTTTCCATTGTTTATCATTTGTACGTCAACTTTCGCTAAACATTATCTTTATCCAATTTTATAATTCGCTATTATATGATCATAATACACGAATCTTTTATGATATAAAAGAGCGTTTAACATTTAAGTCACTACAGATAGTAAAACGATTAAAAGACTTTGTGAAATAAAATGAAATGAAGATGTATGTGCGCACAAATTTATAATTATTAGGCATATTCGAAAATTTTCAACAATTCTATAAAATTTTCATCTCATTACACAAAGCCTCGTCGTCCTTTGGCCAACTCTGTATTCATGCATGACACTTGTTAGCCAACGAGCAAACAATTTTATTGCAACAAATACGCTCTCATGTTTTGTCACATTCACGTACGATACAGTAGCACATCAAAGACTCGTTGTAAATGCATTGAGTAAGCATTTTATTAGCATCTATTATAATTACATATGTGAATAAATGTGATTTCGAGCTGTGCAAGAGAAGTGGGTAAATATCTTATCAAAATCTTTAAATATAAAGATGATTACTCTTAAGAAAAGATAACGCAACTTCACCCGCGAACACATATCAATATACATACGTGTATATAATAAAATTATCTCAAATAATTTTTGAATTTAAATGCTAAAATAAAGTATTGTATATTCTATAAGTCAAGAGAGAGAGATCGTTTACAGAAATTG
Organism: Formica exsecta; assembly: GCF_003651465.1. Taxonomy (NCBI): domain Eukaryota; kingdom Metazoa; phylum Arthropoda; class Insecta; order Hymenoptera; family Formicidae; genus Formica; species Formica exsecta. The sequence goes on from NW_021852127.1 coordinate 1,380,470, forward strand.
GGGCCACCCGCTTCTTTTGACGCAAGAGTCGCATTCTTTTCGGAGAACGAAGGCGAATGTTTGTCCTGCCTTTCCTAGGTGGAAAATTGTCTCTTATTTCTTAATTAAGAACTTTGAAGTGTGCCGTACCGTTTGATCACTTTTTACGGATAATGTCGATAGAGATTGGAACGATAAAAGCGAACGAAGGAGAGGGAGAAAGTATCCTTTCATTCTCTATTACGGGATAGGAAAGAGAATGAGGGGCGATGAATGCGCAATAAATTATATTGGCAAATAAATGAAAAGCTATGCATTCCGCCGAACAAACCGCTCATAAAAAACGGAACTCATTGAAATAAATACAGCCAGTCATGTTTTATAACAACATCTTTATCTCTATGAATGCGTTCAAGACTTTCCAATCGATTCGAGAAAAACGAATATTTTTTTACATAGCTAGAAAGCACATGTACGGTATCCATATCCTCGATAATCAAATCGCGGCAAGAACAGACACAGTTCAATTAATAATACCGTGCAGAAGAATTTTGTTATGTCTAATTAAAGGTTAATAAAAATAACCACATTTCTCCGATATTTGTTTCTTAACTCTCTAGTACAACGTCTCTGTTGTATAATTAAGAAATAATACGATTTAATCGTTCTACTAAAAATATAACACCCATCTCGTCTAGATAAACTGCATCGTTTCGCAATAAATCATTCGATTTCGCGCGCATCAACGCCTCCGTTTATAAACGCGACTGTTGGCGGTGCATAATAGGCAGCCATCGAACGTGCGGTCATCCGTCGTTGATTAGGATCTAAGAATCCGCTTATATGGGTCGCTCGTGATCGAAGGATAAGATCTGCTACGGCGCGTTCTGAGCAACGGCGGGGTACAATGACTACCGGCCGTTCCCCTCATGCTTCTCGTCACGAGACGAGGCTGACGAGACTCGCCGCCGTCTATTTCATGCAAATACGAGCGAGTCCAGATAAGCGCGCCAAGATTGCACCCGAGTCGAGAAACCAGATTCCCTTGATCTTGCGCGGCGCGAGAATTATTTTGCCATGAGCCACACGCAGCCGAGCTACTCAAACTGTCGCGACCATAAGAACACTTCAGGTTTATCGTTACTGTATTATCTCGAAGCTTGTAAAGATTAGAAGAGAGGTTTCTATTACAATTTATTTAATTTTCTATTTATCATCGTTGTCAACAGGCGCTAAATCATGTGTATCTATCTCTGGGCAGTTCGAATATATAGACTATCTTCAAATAGTTCATCAGAGTTTCAGTAAAAATGTGATTGAAATTATTAGCGTACTTTCAAATAGCTCTGTCATTTTGATTTACGATGTTGCATTTCATACTCGCGTAATCGCGCAGCTCTTATTCCTACAAAGAGTCCGCATTGTATGAATTTTATCATTATTTCTCTTAGCGCCATTCACACGAGAAATTGTTTAACTTTACCGTACATACAAGGATAAATGATTAACGCACTCGTTGATTTATAGGATATTACAGAGTTAAGGTCGCTGCCGACATGGTAATTAAAACCGTCACCCTTAATGCGATTCGTATCGCGTTATCGCACGTAACCATTAGCATTCTGTAATTCGAATCAAATTATATAAATTATTTTTCAGCTTTAGTTTTAACTTGGTTTTGTTTCTGGTACGCCGATTTACATTACACATCTAATGACCTTCTTGGAAAAGGTTGCGATGCTATAATTAGTCGTTCTGTCTTGCATTTGTCTAAAAAAACTAACAGATTTTCCTAGACAATGCTAGATCTTTAAAACGATTACTAAGCCAGCAGGCAAATGAAGCGTAAACCAATCGAGCAGATCGAATTTAGCTGACATTCACACATATCTATATATTATATACTATATATATGCCATGAATAGTATCGTAAAAAAGTGAAACTAATCGTTTTGTTCAAATTGAATCACCATGAGCATTTATAACTCGCAATATAACGGTTCAATTAATATAAAAAATTTAATCGAGTCGGATTTTATTGTGAGATTGCGAGTGCGCCAATTCGAAATCTGCTCGATTCACATATCACTCGTATCTGATACGCGCGCAATCGAAACGAAAAATTCCGATTAACAGCGCTGAGTTATTTCGCGAGATTCGAAGAGATCTATCCCGAAGAGATATACTGGAGGCGTGAGTTTCTCCTAGTAAGCACAATTACGACCGTTTAAATCACGAAGCTTAAGTATATATACTTTTTTTTTTTCTTTCAGATTATTTATTGGCGCCCTGCATTCGTAGCGTATACCCCGGAGTTTTCTCTTACAAGTTTAGCTATTTGCATCGCGGCGGTCTCTTTAATCGATCGTAAATACGGTTAAAAGCGGCATCAAGAGAGCACGACTCGCTTTATCTCGAAACGCGGAACATCTCGAGAGACTCTTACGCGTTCCAACTTAACGACGCGAAAATTATCTTTCGTTTGCGCCGTTACCGCATTTCTCTGTCAAACTGCATCCTGGCGAACCGCACGGCCATAAATCTTGTGGCGCGGCTGCGAGTAGTCCCGGCTAAAAACTGCGACCGTGCACGAGAAGAATTTAAATCATTCTCACTCTTTGTATTCTTATCGCGCAATTGGCGAAACGAATCCTCTCCTCAACGACATTTTTTTCTGAGCATATATCGTCTTCAACACTACGATAATGTTGATATTATTCCTATTTCGCGAATTTAAAGAAGGTGTTCTGGTTTCGCTATCTTACTTAGCCGATAGAACCGATCGTGCTTTCGAAAGAATTGTATTTGTCCATCTGTTTTCCGCGACGAAATTGTTGGCTATTTACACTTAGAGAAAGCGAGACGAAGATAGAAAAGGAGAGAGAAGGCAAAAAGAGATACAATACAACTATTAGAGGATTAGAACGAACTAGCAACAGTTAGGAAATCCTAGCAAACATTGCTACATATAGTGTCTGGTAATTACATAGTGATAGGCGGACCGCTCTTTCGCGTCTCAGCGCCCAGTGTGTCATGCTGTGTGCAATAAAGTATCTTCGAGGATTTATAACGCGTTGCAAAACGGACAATCTCAATATTCGCGACAGGCGTGCAAGTACTGACGCATCGTGAAATTGGGCGATTAGGCATTTATGTAACCCACAAACGTATTCATCTCGCGTTATCCTTACATCGCAGTGCGCAGTTATAAGCCTCCCGTTATCTTACTTGTTTTTGTTACGTGAATTTATATACTTAGATGTCACTCAGCTGTCAATCAGCTTTGTTAATTGGCAATCACAGATTAGCAGCATCTTAAATATTTCAGTTATAGCACGACGAGATATCTCTTTATTTGTATACAATAGATATTAACTATCAGTAGCATGTAAATTTCTGTGACAATTACATAATATAATATATTTTTATATGGTGGTAGAGCACACTGTGTTTCTATTTCCAAGCAACACTGCAAATATTTCAATACGATAGGAAATATAACACGTATAATTGAAAAAAACGCGAAAATATACTCGTTAATAATTAATATAAATTATTTATTTATAGAAAAAAATATATCTTATTAATCAATTGCTTGGATATGGAACAATTCCGAATCATGATCTCTCTTTTGATAAATTTATGTTTTTAAAAATAAAATTCTCGGCTACACAACACGAACAGAATTATAATCCATCATTCTCTTTAGAGATCGCATCAGCACGTTAGAAACAATTATTTTGATTACATGTTTCACCGATTGCTAACTAATTTGTCAATCAATTTATAAATCAAGTCGCAAGTTTTGCTTATTACGGGGATCGAGTATTAGAAATGCGAATGATTAAAGAAGCACGTTGTGCAGCAGTAGCTTTGATTTACTCGCTTACTCCTTTTTCTCTCAGGTGACTTTAATTGATTCGAATAGTGAAATTCGCAATGAACAGCGTTCGCGTGTGCCAATTTCTAACGTTACTCGAGTCCAGGATGCACGACATGGAGGAACGTTTCATCTCCGAGGAACTTCAAGACTATCGTGAACTTTAACATCAGGCAGTCCTTGAATCAAGCTTCCTTCAACGCAATCCCGATGCAACGAGGCGTAATGCACGAGCGCGTGTATCGCGATTCGTGACTCGTCACAATGACCGCCGGCAAAAGTCATCGCGATCCACGATACTATTTCTTCTCATCTGTCAGCTATGCTGCCTCGCGCGATACACGACTTTGTATAATCTCTTCCCATCATCCCTGTCGATCTCGAGAAATAAATCCGATCGAGTCGTGACGAGGTCTTTTACTGATTTATGCGCGCTCCTAATAATGCTTCTGCTTTAATTTGAATACTGAAATCGGTCTTACGCAGCAATATAAATTTGCTTTGCTATACTTTAAAATATTTTCTCTCCACAATATCTTATTCCATATTATTATTTCTTCTGATATATTTCTCTTTATTTATATAATACAATCGCGCTGTTATAGAAAAAAAAGAGACAGATTTTACACACAGCTGTTCTTAGTTCTTATATTTATAATTTCAATTTTTTTATGAATGTATGCTTATTAACAATAATACTACAACATTATCAATTTATCATTTATATGCAGTATTAACTTTCCTTTCTTCAGATTAACACATAATACACATCATTTGCTTAATTGATGTCAGTACCTACGTGTAATTTATGCGACAAAGATGTTCTTTCATATAAGAATGCAATTCATTAATTCTGTCACCTATTAAACACGTAATAATAAGATACAGAACCGTCTTACTTTCCAAACGAATCAGATTATGATTTATTATTAAAACATATAATTTGCAAATAATAAATTACAATATGCATGTCACATATACATATCTTGTCGGTATGTTTATGACACTAAAATGATATCCCGCATTCTTTGTCACACAATTATCAACTATCGTGTCGTTCTCTTGATTACAAGATCTATATAGAATTTTAAAAATTAATTCTACACTTTCGCGTTGCAGTCCTTGAGTCGAGTCTTTGGAATGCAATTCACTGTTCATTGTTCGTGACTTTTATACGGAAATAAAAATCACGGAAATTTATATACTTGCCTTTTCCTCTGTCAACTACATACATTACAGTATAATCATTACTGGAGATGTTATAATACAGTATGAAGGAAATAAAATAAAATGAATTTAACGGACGAAATCGTATCCTCGAAGCAAATATTGCTTTTTCTGAGTCAGCCTCGGTACTTGAAATAGTGAAAACCTCCGAGATCTAAACTTCGCTGTGCAATTCCTTGCACAACAAGCTTCCCGCGAGTCGAGATAAGACTTCTCGCTGCATCGTCTGCAATTTGTCGAAGAACGAGAACTGTGACTCTTCTCTCAGCGATTTCGTGACGCGGCAGGCTTATTGCCGCAATGCGAAATACAACCGTGATTGCAACACGGCTTTTCAATGAATTTAAACTTTGCCATGGTCTCTCAATCAAAACGCGAAGGAACAATGGAGCGTTCACTGTCTCAGGATCGGAAGCTGACGTCGCCTTCGTTGCAATCGACAAATTCGATCATCCGTTCAATCTTATGCTTCTCACAAGTACTTGTCGCTCTCTTGAACGTGGTTTATTCGCGCGTGACTTTAAAGTTAAGACCGTAATACGCCACAAGCGAAGACAATATATTTGCGATGAACAATCGGATTTCTTTTTTTACGCTACAAAAGTTACATACACGATCTGTTCTATTTTTATTTTACATATACATTGCAAAGGTTATAAAAATTCTCGTTGCAATATCTAAAGCGCTATTTTCTTGAAAAAGAAATAAGATGTATCTTTTCGATAACGTAAAGTTTTGCTTTGGCAATGCTCGGCGGATAGTCTTTTGTATATCAAACAACATATACCAGCTATTTCGAAACGGAACGCTATGCCCATATGTAGAGCAATATCTGTCTTCGTTCTTTTTCTCTCTAAACATTCGTAATAACGCGATCATAAAAATTTAGCAAATTTTGTTGCACGCACTAGCCAGTTTCATTAATAACGCCGCTTTCTCATGCGCGACCCTGATCTTTTCAAGAGCAAAAACTATATCGTAAAGTTTAGCTGGAGAGTATCGTAAAACAAGTTAGAGAGGTGACATTAACAGCGCGTAGCTCTATCGGACAGCTCAATGCACTCATAAAATTCAACGTCTCCGATCGTAAAGTTAGTATATTATAAAATATTTAGTTACTTTGGGTACAATTTCTCTCTTTCTTGTATGCCGTACGGTGAATGAATTTATAACACGATAGTTACACAGACGAAACGGAACATTTTAAAAAGTGTAAATATTTTGCAAATATATGACTTAAAATGATTTAGATCAAATATTATAGAGAAAAGATACATATCTATATAATTATTGTAATAATTTTCTAGACTCAATATATATTAATCTTTTTAATATATTTTTAAAATATTTTTCTAAAATGTAAAATATTAAACTAGTAAAGTAAAAATTTGTTTAATTATTGTCATTAAATATTAAAAAATCTTTTTAACATAGCAAACAAAAATAAACTTAATTAAGTCATAATCACAAAGAACTTGATTTAAACGTTAAATAAAAAAGATTTTTAGATAATCACAACAAATCCATGACTTGCGTCTTTAAAGACTTCAAATTACAATTTGACTAGGCAGTTATAGAAGCAGAACTGTTTATGTCACGATTCAGAGCGTTCGCTGACAGGCGACACGTGCACGGATGAGCACGTGGCCTGCACTCATGTCAGTGTGACCGACATGTTCAGTGAAGGGTTTAAGCAATCAACGACGACGATGCAATCAATGACGATCGACACAGAGCTCGATCAGGGGCAGTAAGCAATATAATTTTCGTATAACTAAACCAGGCATTAGTTCCGATAAAGTACGCGCTGTCAATGTGTTGATCGCGATTACCATGTAATTATGGGCGGCGCATAGGCGATCAGAATATTTTGTTTCGAAAATGCTACTCACACATATGAGAGTGAAACAAACATATCGAGTCCTATTTGCATAGATAATTATAGCGTTATCGTGCGTTTACGAAAATATTACACGAGAATGTGATTGATGATTAGCCCGTGATCTCGTAAAATTTTTGGATACGGTTCACTGTGTCCCCTCAAAAACAAGCGTTCACGATCAATTAATGCATAATAATATTTCAATATTAATTTTTGTATTTACGCAACATTATCTATAAGCGAGACCATATTCCATCTATGACGTCGCAAAATATGGCAAATGGCAAAAATAATCGATAGCTTTCTTACATTGGTTGTTTTTATCATTAATAACCATAATAATGATTGCAACAAAAAAGATATATAAAATAATAAAAAAGCTTTCGATTATTTTGATCTATATATGTGATACTATTAGAATGAGAAAAAACAATATTTAAATATTGTAGTTAGTGCCTAAAATTGTTGTTTTTGAAGAGAGTGTTTCGTGCAAGCGGAAGATATCGTGCCTATCCTTTGCGCCATAAAGCGGAATTAATGAGTAATACTCTTACACAACCAGTCTCATAACTCTTCTCACATCACACTCGCGAGCAAGGCTTAATGAGATGACCCTTTATATCTCGACAAGAGCATGACAGCATTTATATTTGGAATGCATTTAAGCTCAACGAGATCAACGTCATCGGCGTACCAGAAGGCGATCTTGCACGTGGAACGGACGCTGATTCCATTTCATTTTCTCACTATTCATCGGCGTTACAGCAAATTAATGATGCGTTCAACATTTTCATATTTAAAAAAAATGTCAAAGTTAGATATATCCCGTTTTCAAAAATTGTTTTGTCTAATTTTCTTCTATGTTTGATATTTTTAACTTACATAATAATAAAAGTGTGTATAATAAGAAAATATGTGTGTATATGTGTGATCGTAAAATGATAAAATGATAAAATGATTTGTAGTCTCTCAGCACTCGACTGTTATGTTGGCGCTTAATTCGATGGGTTGTATCAAAGCCTAGCGTGTTCGCGCGTCGTGTTTCGCGGGAAAAAAGACACATTCTGCACCGCTCAGATTATCATTCGGGCGAATCCGTGAGGAATAGGCTACGCGGTTTCACCGTGCGATTATACGAGTACCTTTGATTTCCGGGTGTACGTTACGGTGCACATGAAGTCACGAAACGTGCAAAACATACCGCAGATTTCGCGATCGTCCTCCAACATGTCGAGCGCATGTTTCATATCTAATAGGGAACCTAATAGAGAACTGTCGATGGCGTGCCAACCGCGTTCTGTTTGGCAGTGACTTATGTACTGTCACCTATCATGCGACTTTCTCGATTTAATCCTGCTCAAAATATCGACCCTCAAGAATCGCGCGATAAGCACAGCAAATCGCGTTACGAAATGTACAATGCAATAGTCTTCCTTCCGCGCGTTGCTACGAAATCGTGTTCTGGACAGTTGCAGTTGACGCTTGCACGTGTCATGCATTTCTCAAAGAATTGCCAGTTCGGGGCAAAGTGTCTTAAACGGATAATTGAGTGTTAAACCTAACAAACCTATACAAATCGATTTATGTAACTAAAGACTGCCAGGCGTCTACAAATTTTGCTTTATATAGCAGCATATTTCTTCTTTCTTCGTAAAAAATTTAAAAAATAATTATATATAATACATAATTTAAGAATAAGAAAAAAACTGATAGAATCTAAAATTGTTCACGTAGCAATTAATGATATAATTGTATAAAATTGCAATAAAATTTTATGTAATAAAAAGTACGAAAATTTAAAATCCATAATTTTTTATATGAATTTAGCCAATTCATGGAAATCAACTTTTTTTTACTTTATTAAGCGATAAAAAGAATTAATCCTTATTTTATATATTTTTTTACCAATACGTTAATTTAAGTATTTATAGCCAAGTATATTCGCATATATTAAGATAATAATTCTGCAGGCAGATTATTAATGAATTGTGATTTTTGCTCAAACGGCATAGCTATCTTTTTTTATTGGATTTGAAATAAACGTTTTATTCTATGCAAGCAAAGCAATTCAGGCAATAAACTCACAGTAGTTGCATAAGACAATCTGTACCACTTATTATACGAGGTATCGCGTTCATCGAAGAATATTTTAAATATCGTTAGATTTTTGCCACGCGTAACTTTCTATACCTTATGTCGAATAATTATGTTGTCGCAAAAAATAAGAAACTCGAATGCAATCTCGTGCATGATCTTTATGCTATGTTTTGAGGAGGAAAACTTATATACATTACAAAAAACATGTCTCTCTTCCTTCCTTTTTTAGTTAATTTTGTATGTTAAATACCCGTTGAGAATATAGGTATAAATGTTTTGTTGCAAATTTGATATCGTAATAAATCTAATTATATATTAATTTAATATTGATAAACATCAAAAAATACTGATATTACGCGATATTTAAATGATGTATAAAGTGTCATTATTTTTTAGACATTATATTAACAAATCTGTGGTACAAAATTGTAAACGAAATGGCGACATTATGACATCGGGATTAGATAACAAACTTTACCGCAAAGAATCATTAAACTCTAAAAAGGGAAATGTACGCGATGGAGTGGTACTTAAGAGCAAAGCCAGATGGGAATCGCGCAACGCGGATCGTAAGCGAGAATTTCAATTTGCCTATCGCAATCGCGGAAACGAGACGGCTTTAAGATAAGAATCGATCTTCTCAAACATTACTAGAGATCAATTAACGTAAAAGAAAGAAGGAGAAAGAAAGAGCAAATTGCGCATCTAAATAAAAAAAATAAAAAAGTAAATTTCTCGATGATCGAAGAAGCAACTTGAAATCTATTATCTTTTCGATTTATTGACAGTAATATTTTGTCATAAAATTAAATTAAACTTAAAATTAAATTAAATTATTATCCACGGATATTTTCATCGCAATAAAAAATTTTGCTTATTATTCAGCTTGTAGCAAACCACGAAAATCTGCTATTATAAAACTACGGGAGTTAGACAAGATTGAGTTCGTGCTTTCTATTTTATACCGTCTCCGCGATTTAATCTTATGGTATATAATGAATGTTTTTTTTCAATGCTGCATTTCCACTATATCATCTAAAAGAGTCTACTATATTACCGGACTGTTACTTTAATATACAAATAAGATACACAACAAAATCTTTACTGAAAATTTAGATGTTTGAAAGATATAAAACACAGATCACGTATTTTATTTGGAATATTTTATAATTTGAAAGAAAACAAGAATTTTATAAATGTATTTTATTATTTAAAATAATAATAATATTGCATATACTATCTTGCAATAACAATTTGTCTGGAGAAACAACAAGAAGATTTTGCATAATATCTGTTTTGTTGAATTCAGGTATTTCAATTAACCGGAAGTTTCGTTAACCAATTATTCGGTAGGAAGTTGCAAGTTAAGCAAGATAATTATTAGTAACAGTACACACACATTTCCAAACAATTTATTTTATATGCTAAAAAAATTTTAATAAAATGCTCAATTATTTTTTAATTGTGCAACATACAATAAGTTACGCATGGCTATATACGCCCGCAAAATTTTGGTTAATAGTCACATAATAAGTAACGACAGGTATGAGACCGGTTGTTGCATATACGTGAATAATTATTATTGAAACACGAAAGATAACGCTCTGTATGTGTGCGAATGCACACTTGTGTATTTCCTCCGAAGCCAGCTACGAGAGGTTTCCTAGCCGGTGGATATGTGCCAATGGCTTGTACGATAATTACATCAATTATCCGTGTGCAGAGAGAAGAGCTCGCGGCCGGAGCTAAGTTTCACTTGTGTTTTTTGAACGGCTGATTAAACAAATTTGATTGAAATACCTAACATTTTCAATTTTTTATACAACTCAATTGTGTCGCTATGAAATTTCATCCACGCGTTTACTCTTGCTGTAAGAGCTTTCTTATTACAATGATAATAAGCGAATATTTTTTTCTTGTGTCTACATTATAAGAAAAAAATTGAAAATGTTAGAGCCAAGATGCGCGATTCTGATTATCGATCTTTCTTTTTGTCTAATAATAAGATTACAAGTTTGTACGTATGATAATCAGGTTTAAAATACTTTTGTTTAGATTGTGGATTTGTGGTAAAAAGTATAATTGTTCTTTGCTAAATCGCAGAAATATATATAATAATTACAGCTTGTGTCATTGTAATTTCTTTATAATACCGACGTCATTACCACATTCTCCTAACACCGACGAAAAATTATTACGATGCCCAACGATGCCTTGACGCAATTAGAAGCGAAAAATTCGCTTTGATCGCGAAAAAACGCTGATCACTATCGCGAGCGGTGAGGGACAGCAGGAGATCGATATGGTCCAGTGAGCGTAAAACCAACGCGAAAGTATTAGAAGCAATTTTTTCCACTGTCGCGTTTGATAGTGCACAATACTGAGATACATCGCATACATTCTTTTAACCTCTTAATTTAATCGCAATATTTGCGCTTTAATTTCCAAAGAATTATATAAAGTACAAAAGAATAAAGCATCAAAAGTGATAAATGGATGTCAAATGCTATTCCACGTAACATATTAATTTATTGATTTAATCGTTGATTTAATTTAGTTTATTGAATCAATCGAGAGATCGCGCATATCTGATAAATAGTTATAAAACAATGTAAATGGTAATAGAATAACGAGTTAGTGTGACAATTAATTACATCAATAGATAAAAAATGTACGTAATAGTGACCAGCAGGCCACGCGCAACAATCAATTGATGGATCAGAGATAATTAATTATTTATTATTCATTGTGATATATGCAGTCTAATAGGTATGTTATATCTAATCTTAGCATGTAAGATTTTATTATTTCGTGTTTTTATATTAGCGAAAATAAATCATTTCGTATAGTAGTAGTTGATTGAATGACTAGTATCTTGTAAATTGCGATATTTTTTATGCTCTAAAGGGGAAAGACGGTAATCGATATAAATCGTAAAAAGTTTTATATTACGCAAAACTAGAATCTGTAAAAGCTTTGTGTATTTTCAAATAACTCAAAAAAAAATATATATATAAATTTAGTAGTTATGTAATAGTCAAATATTATTCACTTAAACGCATCTGCAACTTTTTTAAAATTATTGTAAAATATAAGCTTATTCTGCTAAAACGAAAATTCTTTATCATTTTATATATTATTGGTTATTAAACACATCATATGAAAAATTTTGCTAAATATATTGTTCTTGTATGACATTTTATATTTTTTTCAAGATACTGTTTATATCTAATCTACACACACACAATTTTCTAGAATTATTTAACAATTTGTTATTTTAAAATCTGATATCAGTGTTTAATTTATTAAAGAATCAATCAAATTGATTTTTGTTTTTCCCCTTTTAAAGCAATAAAAATAATTTACCGCATCTTGAGCTCTTAATATACTCCAAAGTAGCGAATGATCTTTCCTAACATCGATAACAGACGAAATCGCTTGCACATCATTTGATCTCTTAATCATGATCGCACCTTACTGCCGATTGATTGACAACGGTATAATTAGCGGCACAGAAACTCGAGTTATATATTATATCGGGTGTCCGCGCGATATCGGGAGACGCGTTTAATGAACCAACTCATCCGTCTTCGCGATTTCAGTCACGTTTAATCGTGAAATTCTTATACTGTACTCCATATTACTCTTTCTTTACGCGTTACGGCGGTTCCGTAATAAATATCATTAAACGTCGGCAAAAATAGAGTTCTCGTTTATATAATTATGAATACTTGATGAAGCGATCATGAAGCAATATCGAATGCAATTTATTTCCTCTGTACGTACTTACGAGTGATCGTATATGAAGTAAGTAAAATAAGATAAAGTGATATAAAGTAGTGTAAAGTAAAGTAATTTGCAAATAAAGTAAAAAAGAATGCTTCTTTTACTTTACTTTCAAATTAAGAAATGTGATACTCTCTCAAGCAAAGAAAAAACAATATTCTTACTTTCTCTTTTAGGTGAAGAGTTAAATTTTATATGATTACTTTTCAGGATATATATTATCAATAATAATTAAACAATAATTGTCAATGCCGATAAAATGACCGCATTTTTACAATATTCTAATTGCGTATATTTATAATAAAGATTTAAATTAGTATAATTTTTTTTAAACTGATCTCTCTCTGATAGCATAGATAGGAGGACATCCTATTAACTATCAATTTGTATGACGTGCGAATAAATATAGAAATTACTTTATCTTATTGAAATTTTCTACAGATTAAAATATATATAAAAAACAGTTTCAGACTCACCGATACGACGCGCAACAGCGGAGTTGTAGTATACTGCGTTGATCTGTAAAACCAATATATTGAAACAATGTAAAACGATGTTTAAAATAATTAATATTTCAAAATACAATTATTCCACGCAATTGAATTATTTATACATTTTTTGAATATATTTTATAAAAGATTACATAATTTTTCGAGAAAGATTTCTTTTTATTGCATACAAAATAAAATTTTATATTTTATAACATGTAATAAATAAAAAACTATTTTTATATAAGTAA
>NW_021852127.1:1396425-1402830 GCF_003651465.1 Formica exsecta
TAAATAAATAAATATATATATTATAAGTAGCTTACCTCACGGTTGCTCCGCCGTCGCCCGATGCCCCCCTGGACCTCCTCCTCCTCTCTTATATTTATCCTTTGCTGCTTTGTAGCACTCACTCGCGAGAACACGGTTAATTTTAATCGCGCGACGCTTCGCACGTCACTCCCGAACATTACGAAGCACATCGCGGGAACTACGATCACGTAAAACGACGATTTGTTTGATATTTAAAAATCATACAACCCCAAATTTATGCTTATTGTAATAATCGAAATTTGATTGAATTATTATTAGCACGATATATTTTGTTGATACTATAACTTAATAAATTTCACGAAATACATGTTTTAACAAATTACAATAATTTACAAACGTTAAATTTATGGTATAATGACTTTATTGTTAATTAAACGTACCAATAAGATTTTAATGGAATAGATCCGTTTCGTATTCTCACATTATTCTGTCAATGACCGCGAAAGATTTAAAAATAATAGTAGCAACTTAACTCTTAACCTAATGCCGTAGGCGATATGACTCCAAGCCGAGTCAATGATTAATTCAAGTCACGCGACAAAGACCAAAAAAATACATAATCGTAATTCAGTATTATATACGCAATATATTTTAAACGTATAAATTTTGCGGAATGTAACTATTTTATTAAACGCTCTTTATCACGTTATCATTTCTCGTTTCTGCGATTCATGTATTACTACGTTTTATTCGTACTTGATTATAAACTGGCAAACAATCTGCTTTGACGAATAGCCGTTGTCCGTATACATTTACGAGTCGTCAATCGCGAGAATTAATTAACTTCACGAGTTGAAAATTGTTAATTGAAATAAAGAATGACCGCTTTCCGAAATATATGACGATATACGGAGCGCGACGTGCTGCGACTTTCCCGTACGAGTGTCGTCGTGCGAATGATAAAACGTACACCATATGTGAAAGTCGAACACAGAGAATAACTATTTATTGTTATTACTATTGCTACGTAGCGCGTCATTGTTTACGTCTTATCAGGCGCGCGGCGACACGTGACTGCCAAGGCCACAGCGCGTCACGTTGTAACCTTGACATTCCTGCGTCGTCGTCGCTACATCTTGGTATGATATTTCGGAAAGTGATCATTTTTCATTAGAATTAACGATTTTCAACTCGCAAAGTTAATTAATTCTCGCGATTGACGACTTGTAAATGTATAGAGTTATAGAGATAACGGCTATTCGTTAAAGCAGATTGCCAGTTTGCAATTCTTTCTTTAATTCTATGTCTAATTTTAACATGTACATTTATTCGTTTATATTAAAATGTGAATTATTTATTAGAAACAAAGATAGTTTCCCGTAATAAATAAAGTGTGATATAATTTTTGAATGTCAAACAAATTATATAGTCTTATATGATCGCAGTTTCCGCGCGTTGTGCTTTTGTCGCAATGTAATAACATATATGTCACGTCCGGGTGTGCCGTGCAAAGTATCGCGCGATCATTTTATTCCGTTGATTAATGCATGCGCAATTATAATTAACCGTGTTTTTGCGAGTGAGTGCCACAAAGCAGCAAAGAATGAACAGGAGAGGAGAAGGAAGCCCACACAGGAAGGCATCGGGCAACGATAGAGTATCCTCAAGCAGTAAGCTATTTATAATTTATTTATTATTTATTATTTGTAATGTTAATTGTTTTTTTTTTCTTTACTTTCGAGTTAGTAATACATTTTAAATTATTTTATGAGATATAATCATTTGAACATTATGCTTAAGATTTAAAATTATTTATGTAAAAAAAAGATTTTCTTTATCACGTGTTGTATAAAATTTACGTATATATAAAAACACTTTTTCTAAAAAAAGTTATGTAATTTTTTATAAAATATTTTCAAAAAATAAATAAAATATTTAATTACGTGTGTGGAATAATTATTTTTGAAATATTAATTATTGTGCTATATAATTTTGATATATTTGTGTTTTACAGATTAACATAGTATATTACAACTCTGCCATTATACATCGTGCCGGTAAGTGTTATATATATATATATATATATATAAATTATTTTTTATATCAATTTTTTGAAATGATAGGGAGAGAAAAAGAGGGAAATCGGCGAGAATTTTATTACACACACGTACACGTATACATATAATGTATATAATGTGTATGTAAGATAAGAATCTAAAAATTGAAGTTTTTTTGGAGACAATTATTGTTCCTGTGTTTCATGCTAAAAATGTATCATTTTAAGTAAAACCTTTTATATAAAAAAATAATAATTTGATAAGAATCAAATATATATAAATTATTTTTTATATCAATTTTTTGAAATGATAGGGAGAGAAAAAGAGGGAAATCGGCGAGAATTTTATTACACACACGTACACGTATACATATAATGTATATAATGTGTATGTAAGATAAGAATCTAAAAATTGAAGTTTTTTTGGAGACAATTATTGTTCCTGTGTTTCATGCTAAAAATGTATCATTTTAAGTAAAACCTTTTATATAAAAAAATAATAATTTGATAAGAATCAATTCTCCCTCCTTCCTTTAAAAGAATTTCGTTTAGTTTGAAATACTTGTATGCGTTTAAATATATTTTTATAAGTTCGTGAGTATTCTTCTTGTGCGTTTTATATAAAATAGTACTTTGCGTATTCATGGAGACTTATATCTAATAGGTACTACAAAACGCGTCTACTACGAAATTTCGCAACGCCGCTGCTGACGAAAGTTCGCCGCAAAATTATTACACGCAACCGCCTCAATCTCTGTCAAATATATTTTTATTGATTTATCAAATGCCATACGCACACTATGATTATTACAAGCAAATGCACTCTGCAATGAAATTAAACAATGGCAGACAAAAGTTGTGAAACGCGGGAAAAATATATAGTCAAAGATTAAAAATTATATCCTTGATATAAGTAAAATAAAACTATATCTGTTATTCTTATTTATTTTACACTATTATAAATCTGTTATCTAAGGAAAATAAGAAAATATTTATTAATATTCGTTACTAAGATCTTTTTACGGTAAAGTCATTAAAAGTCAACTCAGAAAAGCTAAATGATTTAACCAACTTTATACGGCAGTAAAAGAAAATATTTGTGTAGTAATACACAGTGGTTCGATTGCTCTATATAGATAATGAATTATTACGATGCTTGCAATCACAGCTTACGTAGCAATTCATATAGTGACAATTAAGGCCGGAGTAGTCGATATTATTTTCACGTTCAACGATAATTTATCGAGGAAGCGATATAGTGCAGCATTTGATCGTTTCACGCATTCAAAGATTGCGAAAACGCTCGTGACATGGCTACTTTGAAACGGTCCGAATCTCCGGAGATTGCGGTCATCGAGGAAAATTTTTAAGATGCATTAGTGACGAGATCGCGGCAGGACAAATCAATAGCATGGAACGTTATTAACGCGCACAGGTCTTTCGTCATTAGAAAGCGTTTCTTTGATGCGCGAGAAAGTGTTCCTCTGCGGATCGACCAGTAATCGATTCCCGCTAAATTGCTAATTGGAAGAGTGTATTAACGCGCATTAAAATTGTAGTTGCATAGCGCTTGCTCGTAAAACTCGAAATTATTAAAAAATTAAAAAATTAAATTAAATTAAAAAATTTGATTTAAATCTTTCAAGCAAATTTTTGAATTTAATGAAAAAATTTACGTGTGTTATATTATAAAAACATTTTTTATCTCAGAAAATTATTATCTAAATTTTAGATAATAATTTAATCTTCATTACGTTAATCATTAATCATTATGTCAATAAGTCTCCATCAAAATATATCAGTATTTATTATTTGTATTTCTTTTCATCAATGTTTATTAATTATATATATACTTAATCGTTAAGTCAAATCCAAGAAATATTTATATGCTACAATGCCTTATTGACTCATTGATTAATTATAAAACACGCATCTCGCTTTGCATATGGCAACACTGATTTTATATACGGTTATTTGAAACAAGCAGCTGTCAGAGACGAATGACGTTATGCGTAAAGGCTTGTAACATAAAAGTGCTTGCTTGTTCACATTTATTATATGAAAGAAGAAGAGGAAAAGAGAGAATGGAAAATCGTGAGGAAAATATTACCGTAACGAGTACAGGGGAAAACGATGCGCCGATAAGAAATAACGCATGCGTCCAAGCGCAGCTACATAATTAATATGCTATCACATACCGGTGTTGTGTAAACTTTCTGTTATAACGATTCCATTTCGTGTATCGTCTATCGAGGTGCATTTGGTTATATATGGTGTTCGTTTGCGGAACTGCCTAGGCAATGAAATATGCGGCGAATTACCATTATCGTCACCGATAACCGTGACCTGCCGCAACGATATTGCAACACGCAACAGGTGCGATTCATTTGTAAGACAAAGACACTGTCCCTGTCGATTGCGAACGAATAGACGAAGGCCAGCACGACGTGTTTCGTGATACCCGTTAAATTACTATGTCGGGGAAGCAAAGACGGTATATTACTTTTTTTGAAAGTAATGTGGTTCAAATATATTTCCCCAGAATGGAGAAAACTTGTTGAAAAATATTGCTTGGGCATTGGAGATAATTACAGATCGGGTAAACGATATGGCAGTTTATTAGAAAATAATTTTAAGTATAATGTATAAATTGTTATTAATATGTATAAATGTGCAATTAAGATAGATAGATTACGCATTCATTTAAGCCTAAAACAAAAAATAGTATTTGCAATTGCGGTTTGCCTTTAGGCGACTACACAATTAACGTAGTTTGCCGCGGCATTGGGTTGACTGCCTCCGTTCGAAGAATGGTTTAGAAATAAACTTAACAATCATGAACTCTCTATACCAAGATTGCATGCTTCTTTCGCAAGTCATTATCTATCTTATTGTTGCATAAAGAGTAACCTTTGGAGTTTCATTAGAGAAACGGCATGTGTCGATCTTAGACTATTCCAATTAGGATTAGATTTATGGAATCGCGTATCCTTATATATGTATACGCGCGAATCCTCCGCATGTCAATAATATTTTCAATTTAGGATTCCATTCACGAATCGTCATCGCGGTGGTATTTTCTATCGTGTTACCGTCATGTTGCTATTTCAAGGAAAGGCTTTCTCGCCACAATACAAAACATTGGAAATATTTTTAGTACCGTATGTTGGCCTCTGAGATATTATCTTGCTAAACCAGTTATCGCAACTCGTTATCCTTGACAAACGTGGATATTTCTACCCAGAAAGACCCGAGAACTAATTTAATATGCAGTTTGTCGACACTATTAACCGGCTCGACTAGAATATCTGATACTTCCGAATATATTAGAAAGAGAGCTTTCGGAGAAATCGTGTATAATCGAATGCGAATGACGATAATTGATTCATCTCGAGCGATAAGGTGCTACTTTTCATTTCTTTTAAAAAAAAATTTATTTTTTCTTCTTTGACATCCGCTTATTTTATCATTTGTATTATATAATGCATGCCGTGCAAATATATTTCATATACACATATATATTTTACAAGCATATATGGTTATCTCTTTATGTCCGTATTTAATTTTATAATTAATGGGTGTATATCTAAATATATATATCCAGAGACTAGGTTGTATCGATGTTATTTGTAGTTAAGTCGAACATTAGAAGTACGGGAGGTAGGCGCTCTCTTGCGACACGAACACCGTCATCACGCTCGGTTCGCATAAGATCCTCTCGTGTCGTAGAAGAGCGCCGGCTATTGCGCCGCGAGAGTTGCATACGATCGAGAGCTGATGACTGAGATTGCAATGTCTCGCAGTAACGGCCGTGGAAACGTTCTGCTGCGGCATTGCCACTTGCGTATGTAAATCGCGGCCATCCCGACAAATGACCTGTGAAAACAATTGCAAATGTACGCGACTTGTAATAGTGGCATCTATCCATCTCTACTACATTCTTCATTATTTTCTAAGAATATGTTCGTATTAAATATACTAGAAATTATTAATAGCGCAATTTTGATGACTATTTTTGACGTTACAATCTAATATGAACTTTTATATCGAAGCAATCTTCGGTTATCATTTATTTCCGATAATTGCAAACTTGAAATATGTAATAATATATATTTTTTATTATTGTTTGTCGATAAGTTTAGACCAATCTTTAAGAATGAAAAATTTACAATAAAGTATGTGATTACTCTGTCATTTAAATATATATAACAAACTTTAATAAAAAAATTAATTAAATGTTTATCTACAACAAAGAGGCACTAAACAAGCATATGTATTAACGTGTATTAACTAATTTGTACGAAATCGTCGATCGGTGATCCATTATCATAGTTGCTTGATTCTCGAAGTTCAATAGATTCTTTGTT
>NW_021852128.1:0-269 GCF_003651465.1 Formica exsecta
TTTATACGCGCTAATTTGATTGAACATATTTTGTAATTTTTAAGATACAGGTACTTTGTCTTTGACTTGCTCGGACAAAATACTGGCGCTGGTTGGACACAGGTTGGACATCCGGGAGGGTTTTAGTCAGTAAGAATCTGACATACCCCCTGGTCCTTCCCGGGGGACCAGGGGAACCTATGCAAGGTTTCCCCCCGTTAACAAAAAAAAAAAAAGGTAATTTCTATATTGCTAAATGTATTCATGATAAATTATAAATGAAATGAAGC
>NW_021852129.1:0-231 GCF_003651465.1 Formica exsecta
ACTAAGTCGTTCCGAACGAAGGAAACTTGCGTAAACAGCGATCTTGTCTCTGTGTGACGAGAAGCGTTGTTCCTCAATTTCATTGTAGTGTTATGAAAACTTTAGGTATATCTCACTTACAGGTACGTAAGTAAGTCGTTCCGAACGAAGGAAACTTGCGTACATAGCGATCTTAAGTCTGTGGGTCTGAGAAGCGTTCTTCCTCTATTTCCTTGATGTGTTATGAAAATT
>NW_021852130.1:0-550 GCF_003651465.1 Formica exsecta
GAAGATGCCCGAAAAATTTTCAAACCGACAGAGGAAAAGAATTTTGCAACGCAAATGTACAGAAACTCGTGAAGAAGCATACCATTAATCATTATTTGACGTACTCTGTCATGAAAGCCTCGGTCGTGGAAAGATTCAACCGAACGTTAAAGAACAATATGTGGAAAATGTTTACGCTTAATGGAAATTACAAGTGGATCGACGCGTTGTCCCGGCTCGTTGGAGAGTACAATGCGCGAAAACATCGCACTATCGGTATGAGACCTATCGATGTTACCCCCGCGATAAACTTTTATATCGATGTTACCCCCGCGATGGCCGATAAACTTTTAAATACGATATACAACAACGTAAAGATTGCGGCACCGGCAAGATTCAAAGTAGGCGATCCGGTACGCGTGAGTAAAGTCAAGACCATCTTTAAGAAAGGTTACACGCCAAATTGGTCGACTGAATCGACTGAAGTCATTAAAGAGCAGAAAACTAATCCCGTGACCTATGTACCCAAAGATTCGCGCGGAAATCCCGTCGCCGGCGGATTTTACGAATA
>NW_021852131.1:0-496 GCF_003651465.1 Formica exsecta
ACGCATTTAGTCAAGTTAACAACTTTTTTTTCTCAGTGTACAATTATAATTACAATATTAGATTATAATCAAAATACAATTGTAATTATGCAATTTACAAATTGATGATGCGCTATCAGTATCAAATAAATATATTCAATTTATACAAATATTCTATAATGCGAATAATTTGATACTGAAAGCATTAATACACATACTTGAACTTATACATATTTATATTATAAGTTGCGCACATATATATATACGTATATATATATATATATATATATATATTTGTAAAATTTTTAATATAAAATATACATTATAACTAATGTGTTATGTTTTATAATATTATTGTGGTTTATTTTTTTACTTTTCCTGAAGATAAAATTTAAGTTGGATATTATTATTATATATTTTAATCTTATTTCTAGTTTTTTCCTTAATGCCCTAATAGTTTCTATAGCCCTAACAATCCTACTTGCTGGCTGAAACAGCGGAGATTTGGAGAACGTAA
>NW_021852131.1:2041-2401 GCF_003651465.1 Formica exsecta
TATATATGCATATATATATGTATTTTTAACTAATTTCTATGTATTATCATTATACGTGTTCTTTCGGTAATTTTTCGTGTAATTTACAAAATAATATTTCATATAATTTACACACTATTATAAATACAATTATAATTACAATATTAGATAATAATTAAAATACAATTATCAATTTACAAATTGATGATGCGCTATCAGTATCAAATAAATATATTCAATTTATACAAATATTCTATAATGCGAATAATTTGATACTGAAAGCATTAATACACATACTTGAACTTATACATATTTATATTATAAGTTGCGCACATATATATATACGTATATATATATATATATATATATATATTTGTAAAA
>NW_021852132.1:0-231 GCF_003651465.1 Formica exsecta
ACGCTTCTCGGCTCACAGAGCTAAGATCGCTATGTACGTAAGTTTATTTCATTCGGAACGACTAAGTTACGTGCCTGTATGTGAGATTTGCTAAAAATTTTCATATCACATCAAGGAAATTGAGGAACAACGTTTCTCGGCTCACAGAGCTAAGATCGCTATGTACGCAAGTTTATTTCATTTGGAACGACTTAGTTACGTGCTTGTAAATGAGATTTGCTTAAAATTTTC
>NW_021852132.1:1835-2116 GCF_003651465.1 Formica exsecta
TGCCGAAAATTTTCATAACACATCAAGGAAATAGAGGAACAACGCTTCTAAGCTCACAGAGATAAGATCGCTTTGTATGCAAGTTTCCTACGTTCGGAACGACTTAGTTACGTGCCTGTATGTGAGATTTGCCCAAAATTTTCATAACACATCAAGGGAATTGAGAAACAACGCTTCTCGGCTAACGGAGCTAAGATCGCTACGTACGCCAGTTTCCTTTGTTCGGAAAGACTTAGTTATGTCGTAACCCGACCAATTTCTCAATATATTAAAAGATAAAA
>NW_021852133.1:0-430 GCF_003651465.1 Formica exsecta
ACGCGTGTAAGTGTAATTACGGGCCTGAGCGCGCGAGTTTTACGCAATATCATTGGCAAACTTTGACCGCTCAAAAACTATCGCAGCCTCAAAATTTTTGTATTAGAATTTTTGACTCTATTTTACCTCTAGAACACGCCAATAAAGTATTGTACGGAGGTTGTGAGACACCCTGTATATATATTTACAGGGTGAGTCATTTTAATCAACGCACGCAAATATCTCGTAAAGTAAGCAAGATGGAAAAAAATGTCTTATACAAAAGTTGTAGGGTTCATAGGGGGACACATGATGAAAATATGGACTTGACCTTGAGTGACCTTTTCAAGGCCAAGTCAATGTGATCGATATTTTCTTAAATGGAACTCCCCATTTTTTATTACATAAGCTTATGTCGAGAGCTTTCCAAAACACTATAATAAAGTATTTT
>NW_021852134.1:0-548 GCF_003651465.1 Formica exsecta
CCAGACTCGGCTTCAGCGAGAAAGCTTTCTAATCACGAAACGATCCCGAAAGCCGACTTGCACTGACCACATTCATATTGTCTCTCTCCGGTTTCATCGGTCAAGCGCGCGATGCCGTGGTTTCGATAGTGACAACGCTCTGTCCCGAAACTACGTGTCCTAAAACCCTAGATAATACGTGTCCTATAACCTTAGATAAAGTAAATCCCTTGATCTTGATTTCCGAAACTGTTACAGTTCAGCCAGCCTGACGCTATATTCGATCTCGAAGGACGCTCATACAAATACGAAAACACAAAATACACTACATTTAAGCGATCAAATAATTCTTATAAGCTAGTTGACAAAATAAACTTTGGTTCGTAAAGTGATACTAATATTTAGATTTGATCGCAGTCCTTTTTTGCGTCGTTATGCTTCTCTATCTCGGTTGGATCAATATTATCTCCGACTCGGACCCGAGGCTTTCATGTTTCTGGATTCCACTATAACCTTTTAATTTGTTTTTTATTTTTATTTTGTTTAGTTCGCGCCTGCGCCGCTAGGCG
>NW_021852135.1:0-498 GCF_003651465.1 Formica exsecta
CATTCTCCATCGTTTATTTCCTTTGGAGTCTTCTTTCTTAGGTACTATCCATATAGGCGCGTTATATGGCGATTGCGAGTGTTTTAACAATTCCTCCTTCTAACAGTTCTTCTACCTGCTTGTTTATTTCCTCTTTATGAATTTGCGGAAATCGATACTGACGAGTGTTTATTGGTTGGTCATCTGTAGTAGGTATTCGATGTTGTAATACGTGAGTTGCGGTTAATTTTTCTCCAGGAATATATGAAATCGATCTTGACTGTCCGTTATTAATTTTATAATGCTTTTTCTCTCTGCTTCATTTAAATGTTCTAATCGCAATGATTCTATGATTTCGGCAGGTCGATTCGCAATGATTCTTTCGGCGGGTCGATTCTTTCCATTTTCCTCGGAGATTGTTAGACAATAATGTAAATTATAAATTTCAACTTCTTGTTTTCTTTTATATCTTGATTTGCGTTTTCGCATAAATTTTTCTAAAATTTCTTGAGATTTATT
>NW_021852136.1:0-277 GCF_003651465.1 Formica exsecta
TATTTAAAATAGTTTAAAAAATCTCTAAAAGTTTATGAATATATACTTTCAAGTTTCTAAAACAAATATCTGTACTTTATTTAAAAAAAATAAAATGTAATGTATTTTAATTATCAAAGATTAATTGAAACAACTTACATGAATAGGAATCCATCGGACACAAAATATCCATTAGTATCGCAAGAGTTATATATTATATATATACACATATAGTTTAATAATGTTATATATCTAATATATTAATTATATGTAATTTAATAATACATTAAAATGCGCA
>NW_021852137.1:0-639 GCF_003651465.1 Formica exsecta
ATACTTTATTATAGTGTTTTGAAAAGCTTTCGAGATAAGCTATAATATAAGAATATGCAATAAAAAATGGGGGGTTCCATTAAAAAAAATATCGATCACATTGACTTGGCCTTGAAAAGGTCACTCAAGGTCAAGTCCATATTTTCATCATGTGTCCCCCTCTGAACCCTACAACTTTTGTAAAAAACATTTTTTTCCATCTTGCTTACTTTACAAGATATTTGCGTGCGTTGATTAAAATAACTCACCCTGTATAATAAAAATATATGTAATAAAATATATACGATTGTTAAATGTATATTATAAAAGAGTGATTTCTAAATAGAAAATATTTCCAGTTGCTGGTCACAGCTTATTAAGTCCTGACATAAGTATTCTTATTTAGCAAGTATTTGGCAATAGCAATACTTTGCCAAATTTATATCTGACAAGACAATAGATATACGAGAGGTAAAAATATTCTTATTACATTATATTTATTTACTTATCTTAATTTTTATGACTATATATTTATAAATAAGAGATTATCATGTATGACAATGCTGGGATTTACTTGCACATTTCGGACTGATTCCGTGGCTCACGCCTATTGCGCCCCACTCACCGCTCGTGCGTTAGCAACGAGTCGCCAGATACGCG
>NW_021852138.1:0-4660 GCF_003651465.1 Formica exsecta
ATATATATAATATATATTACCTTTCTTCCTTAATACGAATATGCTTGTTTCGACGTAATCCAAGATTTTCAACAAAAAATAATACCATCCACCCCTATATAACTGCAATATAACATGCAGATGTATTAATTAATTTGCATTGTTATATTATTTTACGAAACGAATATGTATGAGTATAGTAAGCGATAAATAGCGTAATTATGACATTATGTTGACATACATATTCATTCGATTATTAAAATAAGAATATTTTTACATACATATAAAAATGTACATCATTAACAAGAAACCGTTTTTTTTTTCTTACGATTCTCGCACTATTGTTTTTCAAATAAAACTTATTGTTAGTCAAAGACTTAATTACCGAAAGTTATTTTATCTTAACAAAAATGTAATATAAATTATATTTAATAAAGAGAAGTGTGCGTACATTTTTTTCATGATTAGACTTGTAAATAGATCTGTCAAAGATATATGTATATTATTGATAGAACTATTTACATTATTTTGATTATATATCCTTTCCTATGTTTTATATGTAAGTTATCATCCTTATTGGATAGGGGTAATAAAAAAAGAGACACATTAATTTTGAGTTCGTGAACAGACCGACATCGATGTGATCGTAAACCAATCAAGCGTTTGCCACAATTTGAATAATATTATACAACTTTATAAACGTTTTCAGTGAATATGGTTCTTCATAAATCCAGGCCCACACCCAAGTATGAAATACAAATATGCGAATATTATAAATGGCATATGATAAGAAGATTGGATTAAAGGCAAATCGACTACTTGTGGATCTGAAAATAAAATTAATATATTGAATTATGGGCAAACGGGTCATGAAAAGGCCACGCAGTTTGATCAACATTTGTATTCTACATTTCTACATACCTCAGTGTATGTAGAGCATAATCGACATACTACGATAACATCTGAGCTTGCAAGTAAAATTATATCCGCAAAATTATATATTAATTTAACATTTATATATTATCATCGATTATATACATGTAATGTTAACATATTACATAACTTTACGCTGAAGATATTATGTTTAGTTTATTCGTCATTATCATATCATCAGTCATTTACTTTGCAAATTTTACAAAATGAAAGAATTGAACTTTAAAATATTACTTATATTTTATTATGTAAGAAAATTTACGTTTAATAATAACAAAACTTTTTTTTTGAAGTTTTTCCGTGAATGAAATTTTCCTCGAGAATTGGAAATATTTATTAGTTATCCCTAAATTTCAAGTTATTATACGATAATAGTTTTAAACAACATTCTCATCAAGCTGTTTTGTCCATAAATGTTGAACTTCTTGCAAGAGACTCATAATAGATCGGCTATTTTGTTTGTCGAACTTTGCTTAATAATCTTGTCTACTAGATTTTGCTTTATGATAAAATCTCACTGGTTTACTAGTATCTATTAATAGTATTTATTAATTTATATCATAAAGTGACCGTATCGACTTAACGATCAAAATCGATGATGTATAATCATGTAGTACACACAGTCATCTAGCACGCAATTTTCATTTCATTATATTTACACCCTGTGCTATCATGTACTTTGTACTTGGTTTCGTATACAAGAATATAATTTTCCTATAATGTGATCTAATAATGCCGATCGCTGCTTTATGTGTGTTACAGTGTCAATATAATACATACATAACGGGTAACAAATGTAACATGCGTGTGCAGAAAATTAACATAGATCGCAACAAAGTTCAATCATAATCTCAATGAATATAATTTATATATGCGATATTTTATCGAGTAATTAGAGAATTCTAATTTGGCTGAACATAAAATGTGATTCAGCTACTTATATTATTTTAAAAATTCATCCTTCGAATTTTGTACTTTACAATATTCGCAATACGATATATTTTTACTTTTTCTAACATTTCTCTCTTGATTTGCATCAATTAAAGGGTTGTTTGGGGATTAAGGGAATGAGTTCAAAAATCGAAACTATATCAGTCTAAAAGCTCATAAGTAGCTCCTAATTCCGCCGCAAAAATTGAAAACCAATATTTTTATTTTTAAGTGATGGGGGGGGGGGGAAGAAGGAGGGGGCTAAGTCGATTCAACCCCTCCACAAAAATATTTAAGTATTTAATTTCTACCCAGTGTGACGAGCGTTTCTCTCATTTCGGTCACTATTAGATCGCCGCTGTCATATTTGGCGAGACAGCTGCCGACAATAGATAATGCCGATAATAACGAAAGCTGATGCGATAATGACACATCTTCCGTAATACTGATCGGTTGCCGCGAGATATATATGACGCAAGGCGTCTGGCGAGCCGTTGAAATCGACGTTAAAATAATGTACGAATAATTAAAAATTTCCTCGGCAAATTCCCGAAGCAGAGATCGAAATCGGCGTTCGTACCTGAATAAAGCATGCGAAAATAAAAAAAGGCTCCGGAATATTTATTCGCGATACATCTTGTAGTGCCCGCGATCGCATGGCAAAATTAAATTAATCGAAATTACATCTCTCTCTCTCTTTCTTCAAGTCAAAACCTAATAAGAAGTTTTGCGAGATCAATTGATAGAGCGATTCGACACGCCGGAGGGGATGAAATGAAGGAGGGCTCGAGACGGAAGAGGGGAAATTAATATTCCTCCCCATTTTCTTTGTTCTTCTGCTCGTCATTGATAGAATGTACGCTAGAGAAAGCCAGCCTTTTATTCCTTCCGGACGCTCTAGTCCCGAGTTTTTTCCTCCCTCAACTTTTAATTGACATCTTTCCGGAGATCGTAACTTTCCATAACGGAAACTGCGTCCAATGGCACGCCGGTTAATCCAATCGGCCATGATAAAGTAAGAGCGTGGACCACCGGGATAGGACATCCCGGAAGTTTCTACGAGAGATTATGACTTTTATATACGATGACCTGAATTTCTTATGTCGAAAAATTCATGTAAATATCCGTTTATTTAATAGCTACGGCGATAATGACATTTAGTTCAATGAATTCTCCTATTATCTTAACTGAATAAAATGATTTCCATTTTATATATGTTTCTAATAAAATATTAAATGTATAATATAATAATATATGACTTAAGGCAATATCTCGATTAAATCATTTATTTATTTGTAAAATTAAAATTAACTTGAAAGAAAAAAAAAAAAAACTTTCAAAGTGCGATTTAATTAGGATTATATTTATATATTGCTCGAGTATAAAATAAATAAGATATGGATAGATTTGACGTTCAAAATGTTTATACTCATAAATAATCAGCCCGCGCCGGATCGTCTCTCCGATCCGATCGCGTACTTTAGGAAAACTAGGTCGTGTGCACGATTTCCGCCGTAGAAAAATTCAAATTGAAGCCCGATCCGCGACACGCCGATTCCCTCTAACTTTCCCGTTCGTTTCCTCTCGCGTTTTCCTCCGCCGCGTCGCGTCGCCTTAACTGACATCTTCCACGGGAATACAAGTTTCCATCGCGGTAGCTGAGTCCAGAGAGCGGGACGCCCGGGATAAGCTAATCCAGCGTAATGAGGTAAGAATAAGACCGGGATATGGGAAGGGGGGAGGGGAAAAGCGCAAGAGAGAGAGGGAGAGACGGAGGAGCAGCAGAAGGGCGAGAAGACGTCTCCTTATCCTTCGGAGACCAGACGGAGGAGGAAGGGGACGGTACAAAATAAGATAGGGAACGACGGGAGATCGGAGAAAACTTTCCGCGAGATTTCTTATCAAAATGCAAATCCGGCGAGAGAGCGACCTCGCCCGATCTTCTTCCGCCCGGCTCGGGTTCCCTCCATCTTCGCCATCCCATCGTTCTCTCTCTCTCTCTTTCTTTCCTCTCGCAATGTTCGCTTCGATAGATCTGTCGTTCTCCCAGCCTCGCCGTGACACCGGTTTAGACCGCTCTCTGACTCTCCTCCGCCTTTCATCCTCTGCTCACTCCTTCTATTTCGAGGCGTCTTCATCTGATTTTCACGTCGCTGCATCCTGTCCGCGCGCCCAGGATCCAGCGATCATCGATATCCTCTTCGCCGGGAGTACATTCGGGAACGACAAACTTCCATTCCCGAAAAGAGAGAATACTACTTTTACATAATTAGTTCTCCCCCTCCCCTCCCTCCCTCCTGGTAGATAGAAGTAAATACAAAATGTAGCTGCTTAAAACATTTCCCGTCTTAGATATTCCAAGGAATAAAGGAAGAAGACAATGCATTTCAACAATCTTTTCAACGGCGGAGATCATCAAGTGCTGATGATTACACGCAATATTATTTTGTAGAAAAATAATTAGAGAGAGATAATAATTAACACACTATTAATTTCTTCCCAAATATTTATCAAGTCAAATCGCAAAATGAACGAACGATAAAGATTCGAAAGGGACGAGTATTAGATACAAATAAAAAATACTCTCTCTTTGGGCGCGACGAGAACCGATAGCCACATATATCGGCGTGGCAATAACGGCCGTTTAAAATTTTACAATGTAGAATTTACAATTTAGATGAAGGCCCATTGTCTGGCGCAACCCTTCCCTTGTCTCGGTTATGAAAAAGCCGTGGAACCCCTCGTCGACCGCGCGCGCCACCCCCGTCAAAAAACACCCTCTTCCTTTCTCCTTCTCTTTTCGCCCCCCCCCCCCTCC
>NW_021852138.1:12907-17389 GCF_003651465.1 Formica exsecta
GTAAGCGATAAATAGCGTTATTATGACATTATGTTGACATACATATTCATTCGATTATTAAAATAAGAATATTTTTACATACATATAAAAATGTACATCATTAACAAGAAACCGTTTTTTTTTTCTTACGATTCTCGCACTATTGTTTTTCAAATAAAACTTATTGTTAGTCAAAGACTTAATTACCGAAAGTTATTTTATCTTAACAAAAATGTAATATAAATTATATTTAATAAAGAGAAGTGTGCGTACATTTTTTTCATGATTAGACTTGTAAATAGATCTGTCAAAGATATATGTATATTATTGATAGAACTATTTACATTATTTTGATTATATATCCTTTCCTATGTTTTATATGTAAGTTATCATCCTTATTGGATAGGGGTAATAAAAAAAGAGACACATTAATTTTGAGTTCGTGAACAGACCGACATCGATGTGATCGTAAACCAATCAAGCGTTTGCCACAATTTGAATAATATTATACAACTTTATAAACGTTTTCAGTGAATATGGTTCTTCATAAATCCAGGCCCACACCCAAGTATGAAATACAAATATGCGAATATTATAAATGGCATATGATAAGAAGATTGGATTAAAGGCAAATCGACTACTTGTGGATCTGAAAATAAAATTAATATATTGAATTATGGGCAAACGGGTCATGAAAAGGCCACGCAGTTTGATCAACATTTGTATTCTACATTTCTACATACCTCAGTGTATGTAGAGCATAATCGACATACTACGATAACATCTGAGCTTGCAAGTAAAATTATATCCGCAAAATTATATATTAATTTAACATTTATATATTATCATCGATTATATACATGTAATGTTAACATATTACATAACTTTACGCTGAAGATATTATGTTTAGTTTATTCGTCATTATCATATCATCAGTCATTTACTTTGCAAATTTTACAAAATGAAAGAATTGAACTTTAAAATATTACTTATATTTTATTATGTAAGAAAATTTACGTTTAATAATAACAAAACTTTTTTTTTGAAGTTTTTCCGTGAATGAAATTTTCCTCGAGAATTGGAAATATTTATTAGTTATCCCTAAATTTCAAGTTATTATACGATAATAGTTTTAAACAACATTCTCATCAAGCTGTTTTGTCCATAAATGTTGAACTTCTTGCAAGAGACTCATAATAGATCGGCTATTTTGTTTGTCGAACTTTGCTTAATAATCTTGTCTACTAGATTTTGCTTTATGATAAAATCTCACTGGTTTACTAGTATCTATTAATAGTATTTATTAATTTATATCATAAAGTGACCGTATCGACTTAACGATCAAAATCGATGATGTATAATCATGTAGTACACACAGTCATCTAGCACGCAATTTTCATTTCATTATATTTACACCCTGTGCTATCATGTACTTTGTACTTGGTTTCGTATACAAGAATATAATTTTCCTATAATGTGATCTAATAATGCCGATCGCTGCTTTATGTGTGTTACAGTGTCAATATAATACATACATAACGGGTAACAAATGTAACATGCGTGTGCAGAAAATTAACATAGATCGCAACAAAGTTCAATCATAATCTCAATGAATATAATTTATATATGCAATATTTTATCGAGTAATTAGAGAATTCTAATTTGGCTAAACATAAAATGTGATTCAGCTACTTATATTATTTTAAAAATTCATCCTTCGAATTTTGTACTTTACAATATTCGCAATACGATATATTTTTACTTTTTCTAACATTTCTCTCTTGATTTGCATCAATTAAAGGGTTGTTTGGGGATTAAGGGAATGAGTTCAAAAATCGAAACTATATCAGTCTAAAAGCTCATAAGTAGCTCCTAATTCCGCCGCAAAAATTGAAAACCAATATTTTTATTTTTAAGTGATGGGGGGGGGGGGAAGAAGGAGGGGGCTAAGTCGATTCAACCCCTCCACAAAAATATTTAAGTATTTAATTTCTACCCAGTGTGACGAGCGTTTCTCTCATTTCGGTCACTATTAGATCGCCGCTGTCATATTTGGCGAGACAGCTGCCGACAATAGATAATGCCGATAATAACGAAAGCTGATGCGATAATGACACATCTTCCGTAATACTGATCGGTTGCCGCGAGATATATATGACGCAAGGCGTCTGGCGAGCCGTTGAAATCGACGTTAAAATAATGTACGAATAATTAAAAATTTCCTCGGCAAATTCCCGAAGCAGAGATCGAAATCGGCGTTCGTACCTGAATAAAGCATGCGAAAATAAAAAAAGGCTCCGGAATATTTATTCGCGATACATCTTGTAGTGCCCGCGATCGCATGGCAAAATTAAATTAATCGAAATTACATCTCTCTCTCTCTTTCTTCAAGTCAAAACCTAATAAGAAGTTTTGCGAGATCAATTGATAGAGCGATTCGACACGCCGGAGGGGATGAAATGAAGGAGGGCTCGAGACGGAAGAGGGGAAATTAATATTCCTCCCCATTTTCTTTGTTCTTCTGCTCGTCATTGATAGAATGTACGCTAGAGAAAGCCAGCCTTTTATTCCTTCCGGACGCTCTAGTCCCGAGTTTTTTCCTCCCTCAACTTTTAATTGACATCTTTCCGGAGATCGTAACTTTCCATAACGGAAACTGCGTCCAATGGCACGCCGGTTAATCCAATCGGCCATGATAAAGTAAGAGCGTGGACCACCGGGATAGGACATCCCGGAAGTTTCTACGAGAGATTATGACTTTTATATACGATGACCTGAATTTCTTATGTCGAAAAATTCATGTAAATATCCGTTTATTTAATAGCTACGGCGATAATGACATTTAGTTCAATGAATTCTCCTATTATCTTAACTGAATAAAATGATTTCCATTTTATATATGTTTCTAATAAAATATTAAATGTATAATATAATAATATATGACTTAAGGCAATATCTCGATTAAATCATTTATTTATTTGTAAAATTAAAATTAACTTGAAAGAAAAAAAAAAAAAACTTTCAAAGTGCGATTTAATTAGGATTATATTTATATATTGCTCGAGTATAAAATAAATAAGATATGGATAGATTTGACGTTCAAAATGTTTATACTCATAAATAATCAGCCCGCGCCGGATCGTCTCTCCGATCCGATCGCGTACTTTAGGAAAACTAGGTCGTGTGCACGATTTCCGCCGTAGAAAAATTCAAATTGAAGCCCGATCCGCGACACGCCGATTCCCTCTAACTTTCCCGTTCGTTTCCTCTCGCGTTTTCCTCCGCCGCGTCGCGTCGCCTTAACTGACATCTTCCACGGGAATACAAGTTTCCATCGCGGTAGCTGAGTCCAGAGAGCGGGACGCCCGGGATAAGCTAATCCAGCGTAATGAGGTAAGAATAAGACCGGGATATGGGAAGGGGGGAGGGGAAAAGCGCAAGAGAGAGAGGGAGAGACGGAGGAGCAGCAGAAGGGCGAGAAGACGTCTCCTTATCCTTCGGAGACCAGACGGAGGAGGAAGGGGACGGTACAAAATAAGATAGGGAACGACGGGAGATCGGAGAAAACTTTCCGCGAGATTTCTTATCAAAATGCAAATCCGGCGAGAGAGCGACCTCGCCCGATCTTCTTCCGCCCGGCTCGGGTTCCCTCCATCTTCGCCATCCCATCGTTCTCTCTCTCTCTCTTTCTTTCCTCTCGCAATGTTCGCTTCGATAGATCTGTCGTTCTCCCAGCCTCGCCGTGACACCGGTTTAGACCGCTCTCTGACTCTCCTCCGCCTTTCATCCTCTGCTCACTCCTTCTATTTCGAGGCGTCTTCATCTGATTTTCACGTCGCTGCATCCTGTCCGCGCGCCCAGGATCCAGCGATCATCGATATCCTCTTCGCCGGGAGTACATTCGGGAACGACAAACTTCCATTCCCGAAAAGAGAGAATACTACTTTTACATAATTAGTTCTCCCCCTCCCCTCCCTCCCTCCTGGTAGATAGAAGTAAATACAAAATGTAGCTGCTTAAAACATTTCCCGTCTTAGATATTCCAAGGAATAAAGGAAGAAGACAATGCATTTCAACAATCTTTTCAACGGCGGAGATCATCAAGTGCTGATGATTACACGCAATATTATTTTGTAGAAAAATAATTAGAGAGAGATAATAATTAACACACTATTAATTTCTTCCCAAATATTTATCAAGTCAAATCGCAAAATGAACGAACGATAAAGATTCGAAAGGGACGAGTATTAGATACAAATAAAAAATACTCTCTCTTTGGGCGCGACGAGAACCGATAGCCACATATATCGGCGTGGCAATAACGGCCGTTTAAAATTTTACAATGTAGAATTTACAATTTAGATGAAGGCCCATTGTCTGGCGCAACCCTTCCCTTGTCTCGGTTATGAAAAAGCCGTGGAACCCCTCGTCGACCGCGCGCGCCACCCCCGTCAAAAAACACCCTCTTCCTTTCTCCTTCTCTTTTCGCCCCCCCCCCCCTCC
>NW_021852138.1:19101-42661 GCF_003651465.1 Formica exsecta
GTAAGCGATAAATAGCGTTATTATGACATTATGTTGACATACATATTCATTCGATTATTAAAATAAGAATATTTTTACATACATATAAAAATGTACATCATTAACAAGAAACCGTTTTTTTTTTCTTACGATTCTCGCACTATTGTTTTTCAAATAAAACTTATTGTTAGTCAAAGACTTAATTACCGAAAGTTATTTTATCTTAACAAAAATGTAATATAAATTATATTTAATAAAGAGAAGTGTGCGTACATTTTTTTCATGATTAGACTTGTAAATAGATCTGTCAAAGATATATGTATATTATTGATAGAACTATTTACATTATTTTGATTATATATCCTTTCCTATGTTTTATATGTAAGTTATCATCCTTATTGGATAGGGGTAATAAAAAAAGAGACACATTAATTTTGAGTTCGTGAACAGACCGACATCGATGTGATCGTAAACCAATCAAGCGTTTGCCACAATTTGAATAATATTATACAACTTTATAAACGTTTTCAGTGAATATGGTTCTTCATAAATCCAGGCCCACACCCAAGTATGAAATACAAATATGCGAATATTATAAATGGCATATGATAAGAAGATTGGATTAAAGGCAAATCGACTACTTGTGGATCTGAAAATAAAATTAATATATTGAATTATGGGCAAACGGGTCATGAAAAGGCCACGCAGTTTGATCAACATTTGTATTCTACATTTCTACATACCTCAGTGTATGTAGAGCATAATCGACATACTACGATAACATCTGAGCTTGCAAGTAAAATTATATCCGCAAAATTATATATTAATTTAACATTTATATATTATCATCGATTATATACATGTAATGTTAACATATTACATAACTTTACGCTGAAGATATTATGTTTAGTTTATTCGTCATTATCATATCATCAGTCATTTACTTTGCAAATTTTACAAAATGAAAGAATTGAACTTTAAAATATTACTTATATTTTATTATGTAAGAAAATTTACGTTTAATAATAACAAAACTTTTTTTTTGAAGTTTTTCCGTGAATGAAATTTTCCTCGAGAATTGGAAATATTTATTAGTTATCCCTAAATTTCAAGTTATTATACGATAATAGTTTTAAACAACATTCTCATCAAGCTGTTTTGTCCATAAATGTTGAACTTCTTGCAAGAGACTCATAATAGATCGGCTATTTTGTTTGTCGAACTTTGCTTAATAATCTTGTCTACTAGATTTTGCTTTATGATAAAATCTCACTGGTTTACTAGTATCTAT
This sequence comes from Formica exsecta, assembly GCF_003651465.1. Lineage (NCBI taxonomy): Eukaryota > Metazoa > Arthropoda > Insecta > Hymenoptera > Formicidae > Formica > Formica exsecta. Next base: position 20,372 of record NW_021852138.1, read on the forward strand.
TAATAGTATTTATTAATTTATATCATAAAGTGACCGTATCGACTTAACGATCAAAATCGATGATGTATAATCATGTAGTACACACAGTCATCTAGCACGCAATTTTCATTTCATTATATTTACACCCTGTGCTATCATGTACTTTGTACTTGGTTTCGTATGCAAGAATATAATTTTCCTATAATGTGATCTAATGATGCCGATCGCTGCTTTATGTGTGTTACAGTGTCAATATAATACATACATAACGGGTAACAAATGTAACATGCGTGTGCAGAAAATTAACATAGATCGCAACAAAGTTCAATCATAATCTCAATGAATATAATTTATATATGCGATATTTTATCGAGTAATTAGAGAATTCTAATTTGGCTGAACATAAAATGTGATTCAGCTACTTATATTATTTTAAAAATTCATGTGATGCAGCTTATATTATTTTAAAAATTCATCCTTCGAATTTTGTACTTTACAATATTCGCAATACGATATATTTTTACTTTTTCTAACATTTCTCTCTTGATTTGCATCAATTAAAGGGTTGTTTGGGGATTAAGGGAATGAGTTCAAAAATCGAAACTATATCAGTCTAAAAGCTCATAAGTAGCTCCTAATTCCGCCGCAAAAATTGAAAACCAATATTTTTATTTTTAAGTGATGGGGGGGGGGGGAAGAAGGAGGGGGCTAAGTCGATTCAACCCCTCCACAAAAATATTTAAGTATTTAATTTCTACCCAGTGTGACGAGCGTTTCTCTCATTTCGGTCACTATTAGATCGCCGCTGTCATATTTGGCGAGACAGCTGCCGACAATAGATAATGCCGATAATAACGAAAGCTGATGCGATAATGACACATCTTCCGTAATACTGATCGGTTGCCGCGAGATATATATGACGCAAGGCGTCTGGCGAGCCGTTGAAATCGACGTTAAAATAATGTACGAATAATTAAAAATTTCCTCGGCAAATTCCCGAAGCAGAGATCGAAATCGGCGTTCGTACCTGAATAAAGCATGCGAAAATAAAAAAAGGCTCCGGAATATTTATTCGCGATACATCTTGTAGTGCCCGCGATCGCATGGCAAAATTAAATTAATCGAAATTACATCTCTCTCTCTCTTTCTTCAAGTCAATTCCTAATAAGAAGTTTTGCGAGATCAATTGATAGAGCGATTCGACACGCCGGAGGGGATGAAATGAAGGAGGGCTCGAGACGGAAGAGGGGAAATTAATATTCCTCCCCATTTTCTTTGTTCTTCTGCTCGTCATTGATAGAATGTACGCTAGAGAAAGCCAGCCTTTTATTCCTTCCGGACGCTCTAGTCCCGAGTTTTTTCCTCCCTCAACTTTTAATTGACATCTTTCCGGAGATCGTAACTTTCCATAACGGAAACTGCGTCCAATGGCACGCCGGTTAATCCAATCGGCCATGATAAAGTAAGAGCGTGGACCACCGGGATAGGACATCCCGGAAGTTTCTACGAGAGATTATGACTTTTATATACAATGACCTGAATTTCTTATGTCGAAAAATTCATGTAAATATCCGTTTATTTAATAGCTACGGCGATAATGACATTTAGTTCAATGAATTCTCCTATTATCTTAACTGAATAAAATGATTTCCATTTTATATATGTTTCTAATAAAATATTAAATGTATAATATAATAATATATGACTTAAGGCAATATCTCGATTAAATCATTTATTTATTTGTAAAATTAAAATTAACTTGAAAGAAAAAAAAAAAACTTTCAAAGTGCGATTTAATTAGGATTATATTTATATATTGCTCGAGTATAAAATAAATAAGATATGGATAGATTTGACGTTCAAAATGTTTATACTCATAAATAATCAGCCCGCGCCGGATCGTCTCTCCGATCCGATCGCGTACTTTAGGAAAACTAGGTCGTGTGCACGATTTCCGCCGTAGAAAAATTCAAATTGAAGCCCGATCCGCGACACGCCGATTCCCTCTAACTTTCCCGTTCGTTTCCTCTCGCGTTTTCCTCCGCCGCGTCGCGTCGCCTTAACTGACATCTTCCACGGGAATACAAGTTTCCATCGCGGTAGCTGAGTCCAGAGAGCGGGACGCCCGGGATAAGCTAATCCAGCGTAATGAGGTAAGAATAAGACCGGGATATGGGAAGGGGGGAGGGGAAAAGCGCAAGAGAGAGAGAGAGAGAGAGAGAGAGAGGGAGAGACGGAGGAGCAGCAGAAGGGCGAGAAGACGTCTCCTTATCCTTCGGAGACCAGACGGAGGAGGAAGGGGACGGTACAAAATAAGATAGGGAACGACGGGAGATCGGAGAAAACTTTCCGCGAGATTTCTTATCAAAATGCAAATCCGGCGAGAGAGCGACCTCGCCCGATCTTCTTCCGCCCGGCTCGGGTTCCCTCCATCTTCGCCATCCCATCGTTCTCTCTCTCTCTCTTTCTTTCCTCTCGCAATGTTCGCTTCGATAGATCTGTCGTTCTCCCAGCCTCGCCGTGACACCGGTTTAGACCGCTCTCTGACTCTCCTCCGCCTTTCATCCTCTGCTCACTCCTTCTATTTCGAGGCGTCTTCATCTGATTTTCACGTCGCTGCATCCTGTCCGCGCGCCCAGGATCCAGCGATCATCGATATCCTCTTCGCCGGGAGTACATTCGGGAACGACAAACTTCCATTCCCGAAAAGAGAGAATACTACTTTTACATAATTAGTTCTCCCCCTCCCCTCCCTCCCTCCTGGTAGATAGAAGTAAATACAAAATGTAGCTGCTTAAAACATTTCCCGTCTTAGATATTCCAAGGAATAAAGGAAGAAGACAATGCATTTCAACAATCTTTTCAACGGCGGAGATCATCAAGTGCTGATGATTACACGCAATATTATTTTGTAGAAAAATAATTAGAGAGAGATAATAATTAACACACTATTAATTTCTTCCCAAATATTTATCAAGTCAAATCGCAAAATGAACGAACGATAAAGATTCGAAAGGGACGAGTATTAGATACAAATAAAAAATACTCTCTCTTTGGGCGCGACGAGAACCGATAGCCACATATATCGGCGTGGCAATAACGGCCGTTTAAAATTTTACAATGTAGAATTTACAATTTAGATGAAGGCCCATTGTCTGGCGCAACCCTTCCCTTGTCTCGGTTATGAAAAAGCCGTGGAACCCCTCGTCGACCGCGCGCGCCACCCCCGTCAAAAAACACCCTCTTCCTTTCTCCTTCTCTTTTCGCCCCCCATCAGCTGGGATACTTTAATTTCGCGCATTCAGCGACTCCGTGCAACTCGGCTCGCAATCCAGAAAGCCCGAGGCACACTTTTTCGTCAGTATTTATGTCCGATTGTAATATCTTCCGCAGAATTTTCAAAAAAGAGCAGTTCCCTATCTATATAAAAATTAAAAAAAAATGTTACCATCACAAACTGCTGATGTTCGTTCTATCACGATTTTGTTCCGAATATATTTTCAATTAATTAAAATTAAAAATTAAGGAACTGTACATTTATAATTCTTATCAAATCTATTTTTGTTGAAATTTTAGCTAAAATTTATGTATTTAAATTTATTGTATATATTACAAAATAAAAAGAAAATGACTAGTGTCTTGACAGCTCGCGATTTAAATTCTGCGGAAAAGAATCGCAAATCCAGGAACGAAACTAGCCATCGATTTTCTTCAACGACTGTGCATTTGCAATTAAAAAATTTATACTGAAATATATCCGCCTTTCGAGCGGAAATGCATCGCATCGTTCGCAGACGGTCAAATAAATTTGTACCTGTGTGTCTATCGACAGACAAGATGACTCATCGTTCACGCTGAAGCCGGTTGATGAATGAAAATGCGGGCGAGACACGAGTATATAAATAAAATACATTCCAACATCCGGTTGGCGTAAACACTCTACAAACTTCTCGATACTCGTGTCGAATCGATGCTTGGTTTCTGTCAATTTTATTTACCGTCTATCATGTATATCATGTATCACACTTATTCTAATAATACGAAAATTCATCGACGTGCATTTTGTGTTCGCGTTCTGTTCATTTTGCTTGCACTTAGGTTCTTTCTCTTCAACGCAGTTTTTAAATAATGTGGTCGTAATTTAAAATTTTAGAAATACGATACGTATTTTAAATATTCTTCTTTCAAGTTTAAATTAAAATAATAGATGAATTATATAGGATAGAGTTCATACAAGCTGCCACTTTACATGCTTTTTAATAATTACATTTTAAATTATAAATTTTTATATTTTAATCTTTATTTTAGGATAAAGTTAATAAAATCTCGTAACTTTTGTTAAATTATACTTTACATATATTTTCACATATAAAGCATATTGTTTACTAAAAGATGCAAATATGCGCAAAATATTTTACAGCTTTCAGCAATCAAAAGTCTATATTATAATTCCATATAAACAAATTAAATGGAAATGCCCGAAAATATTTTATCTACGGAAAATTGACGATTAAATATAAATTTATTTATTTTTAAGCATCAGTTTTAAAAATCAAGTAAAATCCCCAGATAAATCTATATCAGTTAAATCATGCAAATAATTAAATAATAAATTATTAACAATATTAAAAAATGGCGGCCATTTGAATTCGAAGGTATCAGATTAAAAATTATATCTTTACATTCAAATGGCCGCCATTTTTTGAAAAATCATAATTTTAAAAATCGACTACGACAAAAACTTTCTTTTTTTATATACTTTAAGAAATTTTTTTGGTTTGTGATTTCAGATAAAAATTGGAGGAGCTACAATGGTTACCGCATCGTCGAACAGCTTCCAGATGACGTCTCCACGGTACATTTTTCAATATTTATTAATGAAAATTTTACCAAATATACATTAAGGACCTACTTTAAGATGTAGCTAGAGATTTTTTAATAAAAAAAATTTTTTTATGAAAAAAAAATTATCAGATTTCCCCCTATTTTTCCTACCGCTAGGTATATGTATGTAGCCCCTTAAGGTAGCCTCAGATAATCTGAGGTAATCTAAGATAATCTTAAGTAATCTGAGGTAATTTAAAAGTAATCCGTATCAAGGGTAATTTTTGTACACTATAACCACTAGTGACCTACCCCTCGAATATAACTATAATGCATCATTTTAAAATAACAGTAAAGTTAGAAACGAATAATTTATCAATTAAGTTAGTGAAATGGCCCGAATCGAAATTTTTCTCGTACTCTCGATTTCAATGCTCAATCTGACATTTACTTTGACATTTTAAACAGTCGAATAACCATATTTTTAAGCTATTTAATCTATAATTTTGTCGAAATCCTCCAGAATCCATAAACGTAAAAAATAGAGGTTAAAAATAGAAACAGAATTTCAACCTGGGGTGGGGGGGGGAGACGCAAAATCTGTTATTTTATATTTTAACGTTTGCAAAAATGCTTCATTGTTTAACGCTCGAATATATATATATATATATATATATCTCTCTCTCTCTCTCTCTCTCTTTCTCTCTCTACTCACGTGCAGAATGTAATGAAAAACTGTTGCAGATTCAATTTAGAGTACTGAGAGAATGAGATCTGAATCCACACTGGCGGTTGAAAGTCATAAACATATACGTAGAATGTGGTGAAGGTATTATTATCTTCGCTGCCAAAATTGTAATCTGCCTTGCTGAAACGGTGCTTATACATGGTCGTCGTGCAATTCGCGCCGAGCAGCAATGGCCTTTCCGGACTGTTTACTTTTTTGATGGTAATATTCATCTTAGCAAGTACGGAACACGTGATGGAGAATTCGGCATCGATATCGGCTTTCGGTGGTGAGTTTTTGAAATTAATGGCCCGATAGTGACGATCCTCCTTCTTGCTTAAGTTAAATGTAAACTGATAATCAATAGCCAAGTCATCTGAAACAAATACATGTACAATAAGATACATGAGTTACGTGTATATATATATATATATGTATGTATATCCTATCTCACTTCAAGCACAGAAACTTTTAAAGGCTGCAAGCAAAACGAACAAAACTGTAGTCATAAGAACGAAATATTGTACGATTCGAGATACGCCCGCATCGAAACGTTAAAATATTGGGCGTTTTTGAAACGAATGGACAGTCCTTCGTTAGATATTGCATTGTACTCGGTAACGCTATTCAATGATTCACGATATATTCTGTGCGGGCGTGCGGCCCAGATCCCAGATGTAAACTGACAAAATGTTACGGATTATAATTTACAAGAAAAGCTGCGGTTACTAAAGTATCGTTATTAATGGGACTGCACCTTGTTTAACAACGTTACGACATTAATGAAGGGAGAATGGATGTTTAATGAAGAGGACGAGAGGCCGCGAATTAATTAGGAATAACAAACATCGTTCGCGTATTAACTAGCAGTTTAATCAGCTAATTGGAGCGAAGCTGGGGAATGGTATCGATAAGCCGTGTATGAATGTAAACGAAGTGGCAGCCGGTGAAGTTTCATGAAATTGCGGTACATGAAAAATTCAATCACGAAACGCATTTGCTAATGACGCTTCCCTGCGTTCTTGCCACGTCGCGATTCATCGTTTTTCAATTAGCTGATTGAACCTGAGCGCCAATTCGTTAAAAAAGCAGGAGAGCCAGAAAGAAAAAGCAAAATTCTAGAAACACTGCACGGCTTAATCGAAAAAGAGTCATCTCGCAGAGAGACAACACGATCTCATAACAAAATCACTCTCTCATTTAACCAATATACGCGCTGCAAAAAAACTCACTGAAACTTCAGACAAATCGCCTGCAGTTTTTTTTTTGCAGACACGTTGTTTGAATTTTCAGACATACTTTCTGAATTTTCAGAAAAATGACTCTGATGATTGAGACAGATTGTCTGAAATTTCTTTCAGACAAGCAGATCTGAAAATTCAGACAAAAATGTGCCTGAATTTTTAGAAAATTGTTTACAGGGTGTATATAAAAAATACGACTCTGTTATATACAGGGTGTCCCAGAATTACCGCACCAGCTGCTAATGACAGATTCTTGAGACCATTTGGAGACGATTTTTCCTCAGCAAAAATGTCGAGAGAGGTCATTATTTTTTGCAAGTTTCCAATTTTTTCCATCTTTGTAAGTAAGCCATAAATTAAAATTCTCTCTCTTTCTATTAAAGTAAACTGTATCTGAAATTAACTAAAGAATGTAGTTTTAACTCTCCAAATCGTCTCCAAATGATCTCGAGAATCTGTCATTACCAGGGGATGCGGTAATTCTGGGACACCCTGTATATAAAATAATTGATCCTTGTGTATGACTATTTTGAATGATTATATTTTCTCTTTTCAACGATATCGAATTTAGCGCATAAACTCGAGTTCCGGTATGTCGGGGGCTCCGGAGAGCACGTGCTGGTCGAACTAGTAATTTTCGGCAGTTTTCGGAAAAGTATAATCGCGTGCGCGCGGGCTCTTAGCCTCGGCGACGGGATCGCGTGACGTCGACAGATCCGTCTGGGACCGACGAACACTGCCGTGTCGGGGTTGTTACGCGGTATAAGATGGGCCGCAGATAGGCTGTCGGTCACTCAGCTCGAAGCCGCTCGTGAGGCATGCATAGTTCATGAAACGTGCAGATCATCGTCATCGTGCCCCTCGGAAAGTTGTCTCCGGACATTTCCATATTGTCGGTTGTTATTACCAAACTTTTCACGTACGTAAAAAAAAAAAAAAAGAAAAACGGCTCTATTATACAAGAGTGCACCAAACTTTTCGCAAGTAACAGAGGCAGAGAAAGAATATCCAAGCATCTCTATAATTTCTGTGAATAGTTCGCTAAAGTTTCGATCGGATAAATAGCGAAACATTTTTTTTTTTTCGATGTAATTTTTCAAATGGGAGTTACTCTAAAAATGTATGAGACGTAACAGCAAAGAATTATAGAAATTTCAGATTAATATCTGTCAAATAAATAGATAGGAATGAGAGTTAAAATATTGCAAGAAACGTGTATATAATTTTTAACGCATTTATTGAAAAAATTATTTGTCGTTAATATTTTTTGTTATTAATATTAATATTTTTTTTGTATTTGTAATAAATATTAATGGTGGATAATTTTGTTTTTGCGTTCAGATTTCGAAGCAATAAAACCATCTATTTTTACGATATTTTTACGTGCTTCCGCCAATGCTTTAAAATACATCCTAGAATCGAGAGCTGATATTGGAAGATATCGATATATCCCGCGACATCGCCAAGTTTGATAAATCATTCGAGATATAAATCTTATTTGGCTAGCGGTAGTTCGGAGTAAAAATGAAAATTGGCGTTACTCCAGAATATATCCCACTATTTGTGCGAGTTACATAAATGGAGATGCGTCATAAATTTTATACTATGTATATATTATGTACCGAGTGCTATTATACCTCATAATTGTATAACGGCCATAAATTCGCAAAAAGATTTTCATGTATTCTCGCAACTGACCCGATCATAATTTTTCAACGTGACGTCATCTATGATCCCCTCTGTCACGAGACAGCGCGGCAATATGTGATTAAAAGAATTTTAATCGCGCGTAGATGATGAAGTAATCGAATGCGACTCAGTCGATCGTGAAATCTTGCGCAAATTCCGCGTGTCAGTCTTTTAAACCGCAAGTTTCCACGGCCCCAAACATCTTTTTCCACGGTTATCCGTGTTTCTTTCCGATCGCGACACCTCGACCTTGTTTCCCCGAATAAATCAGATCGGAGAATGCGGTATCGACTTGGCGGGATCTTCTTACGTGGGTGACAATCTCGGAAGAGAGAAAGAGAGAAAAAGATAAATCGATAGCGAGAAAAGATGGACCTATTTGCGATTTTGTCGCCGTCTTCGTGCAAAACGACCCGCGACGTGACAAGTGCCACCATTGAAAAAATTTCCATCAAAAAGTGTAAAGAAACACTTCTTGCGAAATTACTCACAGATTTAATTTCTGATTTTCCAATAAACTTTCAAAAGTATTTACTCGAAGATGTATTTTTTATTCTTCGAAGAAGCACAAATTTTCATAGGAAAAATCAAGATGTTTCTACTCAAATCTTGTAAAAAAATTCCCTCATCTCTCTTCCAGGTATTTTCGTTCAAAATTCCAAGTAAAGAGAATATTTTAAAAATCTTTTGATGCAATTTTCTAAAATAAGTTTTTTTTTGTACACATTTTCTAATGGTTTTCTAATGATTTCAAGTGCTAGATTTACTGAAAAAAAAAAATTGAATAGTTTTCGTTAAGATAAAAAATTTTTTAACTTGCATAACATTTTCATTCTTTATCATTAAAAATTAAAATAAAGAATATGTATTGCATATTCAATATTTTGTTAAGATATTGAATATATAAACAGAGATAAAGATATATATTTAAAATTTTTAAACACATAATTTACAACTTGATTTATCACATATTGCTTATAATATAAAAGCAAAATTATTAAAGAAAGCACTTTTTAAAAAATTTCCCGAGTCCCAATAAATTCCCTGAAAATTCCAAGTTTTCCAGAAAATAGACATCCTGAGGATGTTAAAGAAAAAGAAGAGGATGACAAAAAATGTAATAAATTCTGCGAACATCGAAGAATACACATGACCAAGTAAAATATTATGCATCGAATCTCTTTCTCTCCCCTAATTCCTAAATTAAAAAACAATTGATAGACTTTCCGCGACATTTTCTGCAGGGTACACTCTGCGTGGCAGAATTGCACGGCGTCCCTAGGCGCGACGCGTCGAGAGAGGCCTCCGTGGACGAAAGGATACGTTCAGCCTTGGAACGAAAAAACGTAACGGTCGTTCGCCCGCAAGGTGAAGAAAAGTTGGCCGTAGCCAGGCACTGACCGAAGCCAAGGAGACGACTCAGGCAATTCCTGTTCGCTCGAACGTGCCTCTCGGCACGGCGTGGCGGCCACCACGACCGGTCTCTTCTCTCTTCTCGCTTTTCTTCTCCTCTCCCGCTTCGCTTCTGCCACATGCCAAGCGCTTCTCTGCTCGTCTTTCTCTCGAAGATAGGACCGGTCCCGGAAAATTACCGCGGACGGGTGATCTTTCAACCGGAAAGCTCTCGGGCACTCGCCGCCACCTCTGGGACTTTGAAGGCTGCCTTTCATACGCTACTTGAGAGCAAATGGACGAGAGTGATCTCCAACATCTCCGCGATCATCCAGAGAATATTTTAAGAGCCATCGGGGATATCCATATCGTCATCGGTGATATCGTAAATAATTGAAGGAAGTAGTGTATCGCGATAATATCATGGCCACGAGAATGTTTCCAGAGAGAAATTTTGAACAGAATTGGCAGAAATATTATTAACTATAAAATATTATTTTGCAAAATCAGTCTTCAAAATAAAAAAATAAATTAAAATAAAGATTTTTATTTAATTAATTAAAATAAAAATTATTGGTATATATATTGGAAATGATTTTTGAATATAATCATATCAAACGAATACTAAATATTGAAAATATCCTTATTTGTGCAAAATGGGAATAGCAAATTATTTCAATCGGCAAAATATTGAGAACATTAATTTTCTTATTTAAATATCATCATGATTGGAATTAACGTGTTTCTTTGATAGCTCTCCTCGAGAACAGCGTATCCGAGAGAACGAATCGCGAGGAAATTATCGTGAAGGGCGATCATTCATTCGGAAAATTCGCAAGCGCACCTTTGATACCACCACGTATAACGTGTATTGATAAGACGCGCTCTTCGGTTCTTTCAATTATGTACAAAGATGAATAGGACAAGTTTCGTTCTTGATCAGACTCTCCTTCGCTCCCACCTATTTTAATTCCTCTTCTTGGAGGAGTCTGTCTCTTCTCTCCTTTGGATCTCGAAAAATCTCGATAGTATTAATTGTCTAGAAAGTTCAAACGACATCTCCCTCCCTTATCAAGTTTTACAAGAAATTATCTTGAGACATTTTCGTGGTTGAATTCGTCGAATCGTGCTTTCAAGAAATTTGTATGCGGGAAGGAATTAATTTACACGTGTTTAAGAAGTCGTAGACATTACGACGAACGAATGGACGACGACCGCTTCCTCTCGATCGTACGATTTGTCTCCACGCTCGTCTTCTTTCCTGCAGTTACGCGGCCGAGAACATTTGTTTGCGTCGCTCGTATCGTTGTACGTGGCCGGGGAGTCTTAATATTCCGCAGCTGCGATCATTTATCAGACACTACGACTATGGTCGAGCGACATTCCTTGCCGTCAGGCGGACCCGCGCGTGACAATGCGATTTCGTTGGATTATTTACGCATTATAATGACCGCGGAATTCACGAATTCACGTCGCCGCGGCTTCCGTTTCGTTAATTTTGCTTTTCTTGTGCCGTTGGAAATATTCAATAAATGCACGATTGACATTCGAGACGATTGTCTTGAATATCACAATTGCCAATAAATACGCAAAAGTATCGCAGACAAAGAAAAGGGCAAAGTTTAAATCGTCAACCATAGTATAGGTAATTTTATTAACTCTTTCCGCGATAATTATTTTAACGCATCGTAAAATTTTTCTTCAAATTTTGTACAAAAATTCCCTGAAAGTTCCCTAATCTTTCAGGTATTTTTATTCAAAATTCCAGAATAAAGAGAATATTTTAAACATTTTTTGATACAACTTTCTAAAATAAATTTTTTTTTATCGCATACTTTTTCACTTATACCAAGGAAAAACACAAAGCTTCTTAAATTTCAAGTCCTAAGTTTGTAAATGTATTGAAAAAAAAAAAAAAACTAAATTAATTTTCGTGAGATAAGCATTTTTCACTTGCATAAAATTTTCATTTTTTTATTACTAAAAATTACAATAAAGAATATACACTATATATTCAATATTTTGTTAAGACTTTGTGAATATATAAATAAAGAAATATATTTTAAACACATAATCAAAATTATCAGATAATCTTTCCAAAAAAAAATTCCCTGAATGTCAATAAAATTCCACGAGAATTCCCTGATTTTACAAACGAAATCTATAATAATTCTAGGTTTTCCATGTTTTTCCAGGGGATAGACATCCCGGTATGTGCATGTGTGTAGCTTCAAATAGTTTACATTTAAATTAGAAACATGGAGGAGGGTCACGGTCAATGGGTTTTCGCTACTCGTGTCCACTCGGCTTCCACCACACATCGACGAGCGTGTTATTAATATCGGCTGTCGTGTAACGGTTCTCTCATGTATATATATATATATATATATACACATATATATGCATCCGCGAAGCTATCCAAGCTATCGTAATGAATGACAACGTGAAAGTGCGATGGTATTGCGTAATGAACTGGCTGGCGTAATTTTGTGTCGAACCCGTGTACGAAGAACGTGTTTCGTGTGTGCCTGGCGTTTTTTAAGGTCTCCTCCTCCTCCCCCTCCCCGTAACACGAGTTGATTATTTTTCGCGCGTGTGTGTTCACCCTCGCGAGAAAAGGCGCGAGTGTGGAGGAGGTTTATGATATTTCACACCGACGCGCGTATTGCTTGAGTAATTCCCTTGAATCAACAAACCGCTGTAATAACTAGGTAATCTGATGTAACGATGTGACGACGATTCTCGTTTAGCGTCAGCGTGCAACCGTGTATCGCAAGTTTTAACCGTTTAGAGAAGTCGGCATCAAATATACGATCCCAAGAGGGCAGTCTCTCTCTTTCTCTTGTAGTCTTTTTTAAAAAAGAAAAAAAAAGAAACGACCACCGCAAAGCGTACGAAAGGAGGACATGGATGCCATGTGAACCGATGCACTTTTACCGACCCATATGGCATGCGAAGGCTATTTTTAACAGCAAATACCACGACGAGATGCTCGTGCGTGGCCCGTAAACCAGAGAAATTCATCGCGCAATATTAATGTCATGACTTGGGGTGAGAGCGGTGGAGCAGCTGACTTTGCAATATCAGAGAGAAAAAGTTGTCGAACTTTAGAATTGTTTACCGTCTAGACGGATGGTAATAAATGAGACTGTAAATATTAAAGACCTTGTCGACTACTTTTTTAAAGACGTTAAGGCATATATTAACAAAACTTCCGTTTATACATATATATATATATATATACAAATTAATTTACAAATATATGTATACATATATTTGTATATTATATTTACATTATTTTATATAATATATATAATATATGTATAAAGTTTTATATATGTATATATACAGGGTGGGGTTCGCGACATTATCACCTCAATTTACGTCAATGTTATTATTTGTAAAGAAAACTGAATTAAATTCAAATTGCTTGGTTTCGAAGGGAATATAAAATGAATAAAACAAAATTTTTTTATAATAACAAATTCCGATAACTACGATAATTTCAAGTGCCTCACCCTATATATGTATATATGTAGATAAAATAAAATTGAAAGATAGAACTCTAAAAACTAAAATAGCAAGATTAACACATTTCACATCATCTCGCGCGATATCCAAATTCTACCTCTCCCCCTCCCCCTTTCTACTTCGCCGCGGATTGATAATTCTCCGCGGTCCCCTGTGTTTTTCGAGATCCCCGATTTTTTTCCCCGCCCGTCGCACGTTCGTTAACCCATCACGTGGGTCAATCGCCCGTGTGTCCCCCGGATCGTCGTCGCTTCGTGCGCTTTATATGCGCCGGATATAATCGTCTCCGAGCGAGAGAGTACATCGAGCCGCAATAATTTCGGGATTTGACATACAGCTGAGCGTCACATGCTGCCTCTCCTCGTCGTCGTCGGAGAGAATAGGGTGCTGAAGGGGAACGACCGCGTTCTCCCCCCGGGGGGGGGGCAATTCGTCTCCCGGATTGGACAGGGCGACAACCCTCTCGTCCTCCCCCTCACCCCTTCCTCTAGTATAAGCTGAAGGATATTAGTAATTTAATACGTTTAATTCCGCCGATGCGTAACGGCAGAAGGGTCGAATTGAAAAATCACGCGGCATTTTGTTACAATTAAATGTCATCACAAAGTCACGTGTTTTTTTGACGTTTCGGATTTTAAATCGAATGGCTCTCGACGCCGATTTGCCATGCTCGCTCTCCTGGTTGTCAGGAAGTAGTTACTCCCGTCCGATCGCTATACTTTCTCTAGAGCGCGAGTTTTTAGCTGCGATCTCCGATTCGGTTTCTACTTCCATTCACTCGCAGTTACTACTAGTACACATGCAACGCCGTCATTCATGTAAATTGCAGCGGTTTTTGCGAGTGAAGATAACTTATTCCCTCCATTTTACACGTGATAATGATACATACGTATCCTACGAAATATATTTCTTTTTAACTACATTACACATCGCTCTTATAATTTATAATTTTGCAAAATGTACGAGATACACTCTGTTTATGAATGCATCATCGAGTCCTTTTAAAAGGCTCTTTATCCATTCCGGATAAATGGATCTGCGCTCGCAGCGGAGGAATTAATAATTCAAAAACCTTTTATGTGTCGAAAAAAAATTATTTCGAATAACGTTACGAGAAGTTCCTTACCAAAGTAACGATGTCACCTTGTGCGTAAGATCGCGTGCACGCGATGTAACAGTTTCTTCCTGCGAATTATGGTGTGGGCTTTTGTTCCCCGATCGTTAATCGGACCTTCGCATGCGATCGAGAAATTTGTATCGGTCCGCGCGTTATCTCGCGACACGCGAGCGCATGCGTATGATAACACGAACGGGGAAGATGAAAAGGACTGTATGAAGGTCGATACTTAACAAACGACGATCTGGCCCGACTGGATTTGGTGGCGCCATCGGATGTATGAATCGCAAAGGAGGGATCGCCCTCCGTTCTCTGTCGGTAACGCGACAAATAATTAAATTGTTAAAAAAGAAAGAAATAAATTCAGCGAACAAGCATACGCGCGAAATGATTCGAAAACAGTGTCTCGATATCGCATGTCCTACTTTATCGCGATTAGAAACTACTAGCTCTCTTATCAGTATTCCATAATAAAAGGTGATATTTGTAAATATTTATAATTAATTGTAATCATTAAATATAATTTGTAGATATTTATAATTAATTAAATTCATTTGAATTCTCCAATGGAATCTTTCCAAACGTGCTGTCTTTCATAAATAAATAAATTAATAATTAATTTTATTCATTTATTATATTCATCTAAATTTTGCAATGGAGTCTTTCCAAAGATTGCTGTCTTTTGTAATAATAAATTAATGTTTAATTATAATTAATCTATAATTAATTGTAAGTATCTACAATTTTAATTATAAATATATCTATAATTTATAAGTATATAATATAGTTATATTTATAGAATATTTATAATTAATTTATTATTACAAAAGAAAGCACGTTTGGAAAGATTTCATTCAAGAATTTAAATGAATATGTGCGTTCTTTATAATTTAATTCGCAAAGCTTATATATCCCCCAAACTCGTTCATGAATACATTGTATATATAATACACACGGTTTTTATATATGAAGCTAATGATATTATTTAAAGAAAAATCAGTCAATCAAGTAGTATTATTAGCTGATAATTAGAAGATTTATATTACCTTCTCGTCAAGGTCACGTTGCGACAATCCACCTTATACAATTTTTTGTCGGCGCTCTTACCTGCAACAGAAAGGAAACAGTGATTCATAATTACTGCCGTGCCGTATAATTTAGAAAGGGCAAGGCAAAGCCGGATCAAGGTTCTTTTCAACAAAAGCGAGCCGTTTTGTTGGATAACCGGCGTCGATAAAAAGGGATTCTACTCGCTACGGCGGAAGGGCAACACTCGACATCAAAATTTCCAACAGTCGTACCTACAACCGGCGAGCCTGTTGTTCGGTATCGATCAATGGCGAATAATGATTAATAACGTTCGAGCAGCTTTCATTTTCTGTTACAGAAATCAACAAAAAAAAAAGTCAAGGCTACTTCCACACAAGATGCCTTATTATATGGCACGATTACTTGATTCAGAAAAGATTAAGTATCAGGAGAATTTCGTCACTTTTTTTCCTTGGCTAAAATTAGCTCAATTGGCTTTTTCATATCATTATTTAAAAAAAAAAAAAAAATTAAATTATCGTTGTATATCCCTAGTAAAAAAAAATTTCAGCGAGCCTTGTATTGTATAAAGATATTGATTAAAATGAAATAAAATGTCGAAGCGGTGTGTAAACGAATTAATATTTCATTTATCCGAAAACAACGGCTACAGTGTACCTACAAAGATGTATACGCGGTTTTGAATTTTCATCGGAATAGTTGAATATTCCGCTTGAAATTCATGCATTGTTTATATTGTTGTATACACTTTAATTTATTCACAACTACGTTCGTTATATTATTTACGCATATATTATATATATATATATTATTCATAAGCTTCCATTGTTTTTATTACTATCATGAAAAGCGCGATTCGTCCATCAATCAATTCCTTTTATTTTATTCCTTTTATAGTATAAGAGATCTCTAAAAATTTCCAGGATGTTTCGCTTTTGGCAATGGGTGCTCCTCGCAAACGAAAAATATCGAGATATTTTATTATTATCAAACCCTTGTGAGAAAATCAGCGATCGATTCCGTTGTTTCGTTGCTCGCGCGTAAGTAAATTCGCCGAAATGGACTTGGCGTGTAACCGGCGGAAGCTAAAACACCGTCGTCCTCGCTTTGTTTACCCGCGCGAAAATAGTATTCGGCAGGGAAAGGATCAGAAGCCGAGTTTATGCAGAACGGCATCACGATTACGAGACCGCGGCGAATACGAATTTCCTCCCCAATTTCCCAGGCAACGCGCCAGTTTTGACAGCCTCCGAGAGAGTTCTCGGGTCACGGTTCAACGCAAACGAACATTTATTTGCGCAGCCGCGTAATCACAGGTCGCGAAATAACGCGATCGAAGGCGGGGTGTTTCTAAAGATATAAACGTAGACACGGTACGGCTTTTTTGCGAGAAACCTGGACAAAATTCTAAGTCATATTTCAAATGAAAATTTTGAAAATTAATTATCTCGGCTAATTTATTTTCACAATCTTAAATGCCAATTTGTTATAAAAATAATTATAAATATTGGTCGACGTAATATTTAAAATTTGAGCAATGAGAATAGAAATCACGAATATAAAGAGTTTTTTAAATACATTTTTATTCCTTTCTTATGAAACTGTAGTATAATGTAATAATCTTGGCACGAAAGATTGCCAGATCACATTGAAATCATATTAAGGGTGTTTTAATTATACAATAGCAGCAAAAAATTGTCAAAATTAAAAAAAAAAACCATTTTTTATGTTTATACTGTTTAAAAAAATCAAATAAATAAATCCGGATTATAAAAAGAATTAAAGTATCACAAAATAATATGATTTTTAACGTCTTCGTAAAAGAAAATAGTTGTAATTAATATTTTTCCTAATTTATGACAAAAACTTTTGATCGTGAATATTCCCTGAAATCAACTGCAAGAAACAAAAAAAAAAGACGAGTAATTTGCAAAAAGAAAGAGAGAGAGAGAGAGAGAGAGATAATATTTTTCTACAATTTTTAGTAAATAACTTTTAAACGAGTAAGTGGGTTTAAATCAAGTTTTACATAAATATTTATTAGAGATTTCTTAATATATGTAAAAATTTTTATTTTTATTTTTTTAAACGATATAATGCCAGTATGATTATGTATAGTTATTATCCAATATACCTTCCCCCCCGCCCCTCCCGTAGCAACGTCGACGAGTTTCCGATTTCAAACCTAACCGTGATGCGACCGAATGGATTATAATATCCAAATGGCATCTAATTTTCGAAAACAAACGCGTCAATTTGAAGTGTGCTTTGTACGCGATGATAATCATTCGGCAATTATGATGAACGACGGCATAATTAAAATCCAAAAGGGATTTATCGAACTGTCAGAAAGTTGCTAAAGGCGTCGCAATTTGTATTTGTCACGTAACACCCGGTGTATATAATAATATATTTAAAATATGTTTCGAGAGAATTATGATAAAAAAAAAAAAAAAAAAAAAAAAAAAATAATAATTAATTGTATAAGTCGCTCGTGTACCTTTGACGAAATAGTTTGGAGTGAAATATATTATCTCTGAATAATTATAAAACATCTCGTGTGTATGTTAAAATGTACCATGTAATTTCGAAATGAGGCAGTATGCCGAGACGCAGCATGCATATCGTATTTATTCGAGTAATTAGCGAGCATTTTTAGCGAATCAGTAGAGTTGAATATTCTGGTTAGATGTTCCATCAACATTTATTTCACTCGGATCGCGTTCATTTTCATTTCGCAACAACGATATGCCCAATTATCACGGTTCGCTCATTATCGTTAATTATTTTCCCACGTTATCTGCGGATCAGCCGTAATTCGCATCGCGATTTTTAATCAGCGACGCAATAGCAGAGTTATAATCTGTATTATGTATTTTTCGTACATACAGCCTGAAGTCCATTAACAATCCCGTAATAAAAAAATGTATACAGGGTGTCCTATTTTAATCTATCACCCCTTTTATTTCCGCAGGGTAAGGTCGAATTAAAAATATCTTCTGACAAAAGTTGTAGGTTCAAAGGGGTTGGGTTCAAAGAGGTTTTTTTTTTTATGTAAAAAAACAAATAGTTGCTTGAAAAAAATACATTGTAAATAATTACGCACTTTTTCTTAAAAAAAAAAAATATTTTTTTTATACTAATTGATTCATTTCATTATTCTATACATAAAAGTATCACGATAAAATTATTGAGAACTAAATATTTTACGAGATATTTTATATCAAAATAAGATTAAGATATAAAATAACTCGAAAAATACTTCATTATAGTGTTTTGAAAAGCTCTCGAGATAAGCTACATGAATATGCAATAAAAAATAGGGTTCCCATTTTAAAAAATTGACTTGGGCCCTACTGGGCCCAACACGGATCCCTGATCCAAAATCTAATAAGATCATCTATTGGCCCCCTTTGAACCCTATAACTTTTGTCTGAACATATTTTTAATTCGACCTTACCCTGTGGAAATAAAAGGGGTGATAGATTAAAATGGGACACCCTGTATAAAAATATTTCCGATACTTGGGTATTCTTTTGCATTTTCAAGTTTATAATCAACAACGCTTAACTAGCGGCTCAGTTATCAGTGAAAAAAGTACAATATATAATCTAGATATCAGATGAGATTATAATTATTGAAGTTTGCGTAAGCTCTAATCATTATTACGTAGCTTTTCGAACGTAATAACATTATGAACGATCCTGCCTCCATAATAATGGAAATTGGCCTAGTATTATCCCGACGTCAAGTGTAAACTGAATGGAAATTAATCCTATTTTGTTTATAAACAGAAATAATCAAGAAATAATTGATCAATGTTCAACTGATATTTATTCCTCATTATACAGAAATAGCTTTGTTAAAATAATTGAAACATTTAATAAAACAAGCGTTAATGCTTTCGAAAAATTGTTCTCCTTTTTTTAAAAAAAAAAAAAAAAAAGTACTTCTATTATATTATCATTTTATTTGCAGAGATACAAAAATATGTCAAGTTATATTTTTCGCAAAAATATAATTTTTTATATATCACAATTTTTATTTTCCCTTTTTTTATATTTTCATTTTTACAGCCCATGTCCTGTATTGCTAAAGAATAATACAAAAGAAGTTCAATATAAAAGTTGTATTAAACTTCTAAATTAAAGGATATACATATATAAATATAGATTATTAATCAAACATTATGATTAATTTCGGGACATTCAACCTCCAAGTAGTACGCGATAAATCCCATCGGTTTAATTCGACTCCGCGAATTTGCATTTGCGCTAGATCTCCGGCCGATCCCTAATTACGAGTGTAATCAGCCGATACGCAACACGCACGTGACGCACAACATCGGCGTTCGCTTCCACGACAGGGGCGGGAGAGGCGAATGACAGGAGATGACAGGAGATGACCGGGAATCGACACACACACACACACACACATCGAGAGTGACGAACGTGCTGTCAGTTGAAAAACGAGTGGCATTTTATATAGATAAACGCAGACTGTCGCGGGGTAAAAAGAATCGCGCGGACGTGCGGTGATATTTTCCACCGCGGTTATCGGATCGTCCGATTTCTACCAATGAAAACAGAGGCATACTTTTGGGTCGCCGCGCGACAGCCATTTCTTGCGGACATTGATTTATTTATTTTTTTCTCTTTGCTCTCTTCCCCGGGCTTAACCTTTTTACGCTGCGTGAATGAAGAAGTTCAGAAGGAAAATTCCGCTATCTTCCAGGTATTTTTGTTCAAAATTCCAGGTAAAAGGAATATTTAGATTTTTTGGGGTGCAATTTTCTAAAATAAGTTTTTTTTTTTTTATGGTACCCTTTTCTAACGCTTTTCCTTCAACGAAGGAAGAACACAAAGCCAAGTTTAAAGTCCTAAGTTTCAAGTACTAGATTAAATATGTAAATATACTGGAAAAAAGAAAAAGAAACTTTCGTTATAAAAATTTTTAACTTACCTAACATTTTGATTTTTTATCACTAAAAATGAAAATAAAGAATATGTAAGACAAATCTTAAAATATTTAATATAACAGAAAGATAGATATATATTTATAATATATTTTAAACTTTCAAATCTATATCATACGGCCCGACATACGCGAGTTTCAAAAGAATCCACGCCAATTCCTTTTTAATATACAAATTTATCATGATGTATAATACCCGATATACATAACACGGGGAAAGAGGGGGGTGAGGGGGGGGGGGGATTTACGTAGCATCGCGTCTTGTAGTAAAGTAAAGCTTAAACTCGAGGAGAGAGCGTGGGTGGTGTGGTATACAATATCGTCACGTCCTGCACAAGGATCCCGAAGAAGGATAGCGGGGAGAATCGAAAGGGGGGGAATTTACGTAGCATCGCGTCTTGTAGTAAAGTAAAGCTTAAACTCGAGGAGAGAGCGTGGGTGGTGTGGTATACAATATCGTCACGTCCTGCACAAGGATCCCGAAGAAGGATAGCGGGGAGAATCGAAAGAGAAAGTCGGAAATAGAGGGTAATCGTCCGTTGGAAACACAATTTGCGGATAAGCGGAGGATGAGTCCGGCGAGCAAAGGCAGAACGATATACACGCGCGAGTTACCGAAGCTGTCACTCGAAGAAACTCGCGTTGCTCTCCCTCGAGGATTGGCTGCACCTCTCGAATTGTTTGAGCTATCAACCCCCTTCGCTCTTCGCCCGCTCGTTATATTCAGCGAGGTAATCCTACTGTCATATATATATGTGTAACTAGATATCTATCTATTTAAGCTTTTAAATTGCGAGAATATGAAATGAAACAAAAATTGCATATCTCAAAAATATAACAATATTAAGTTTTATTGTAATATAGATTATCTTTCACTATTGTTTGAATAGTGCGTGAATTTTGTTTCCATACTTGTGAAAAAATTTTTAAAAGAATATACGAGCATGAAATAAGTAATTCTTTCTTTGACTTCTCTACACGAATATTCTCATCAATCAAAATTGCATTTTTCAAAATAAAACTAGCTTGTTGGCAAAATTAAATAGAATTCTTTTTTAAAATTGGCAAAAAAAATCTAATATAATATTATATGCTAATATTAATATTAAATCAATTATTAAATAATATTAAATTGTATCTCTCTTGTTCTTTCTAATTTCTTTAACTAAATCTTATTTTAATGAAAAATTGGTTTTATATTTTTAATGGACGCAATATTTGCTATTAAAAGTTAAAAATGATAAATTTCCATACAATGTTTAAAATAAAGAATTTAATTTCGACGGACAGTATATTGCTAAGAATATTCTCTCTTTGTTGAAAAAAAGGAAATACTATTTTTACAATACATAAAACACGCGTGATCGAAAATCATAAAATAAAAGAATAATCGCGTTTAAATTAAATCAGAATCGGGAGCAATTGAGCTTCTGTCATCTTGCGCGATCGTTATGTAACGCTGGTGCCCATGTGTTATCAACAACGAGCAATCGATCACGCCTCGGATGAATTACGAAAAACGGATATCCGTCGATAGCACGAGGACGTGCTAGCCTTCCCAAACGACCTTGGGGGCCATCTATTTTTTTCTCTCTCTCTCTCTCTTTATCTCTCTTTTGTTTCCTCTCTCCCTTCGAGAGTTCCACTTCTGGATGCCACGGGTCAATCACCTCGACCTACGCGTTACCGATGCGCGCATGTACGTACGTACATAGGCTCTCGAGTGTCATTTCAAGGTCCGGTCATTTAGTGTCATTAGCGTC
>NW_021852138.1:43537-55384 GCF_003651465.1 Formica exsecta
CGTCGTGTGCCTTGGGATCCGGAGTGGGCGCAAAGAAAAATGACCTTTGACCATGGTTGTCGTAGAGAAACAAACGAGGGGAAGTAGTCATTGACAGTAATCTTCTCCCAGCTGACATATGTCGAAGAGAGAAATTGGAGACGCGAATTCAACCCCATCGCGATTTAATTTTATTGCGATTAATCTTCTTTTTTTTTTTATCATTATACTATAATTTATGTTGTAATTAAAAATTGCGATTTTACAATTTGTTGTCATATGTGTCTTGTATTTTATAAAAATAGAGCGTGCCTTTTTTTCCCCCTAAAACCAAGGAATTATTTAGCAATATATTGTTCGGAGAAATTAAACTTTTTTTACGCGATATGGGGAAACCACAAGTTATGTAAATTCGACTCCCGCATTATCAGCGTGCGTTTGATATTTACGTTTGATAAATAATAAAAAAATCTTTGATATCAGTAATTAAATGACAGATGATAAAAACAATGATTATCGCGTTAGTCTGGGTTTTGCAAATGTTCTATTTATTTTTTCCCCCGCATTTTCCAGTGTATTTTTTAGCGCTTAAACTCAAAAGAAAAAAATGTTCTATTATTTTCAAACACCTGTATTATCATCACACATTTCATATCTATTCTATATTCATTTAACAACAATTTGACATACGGATAGACACATTCGACAACTAGATACGCAATGATAACACAGGTGTTCGAAGACGGAACATTCTTTTTCTCTATCGAATCTAAATGCTAAAGTACACCGGGAAATGCGGGAGAAGATAAATGGAACATTTACAAAACCCAGATTAACATAATAATGAAGCGCTAACGCAAAAGTCATCGTTTTTATCGCGTCTTTGTCTCGTTCTCTGTATCTCCTCCTGGCTTAGTCGAGTGGCTGGAAGGCGGCAAACGCGTACCTTCTCGAGAGGATAAAAGCGTTAGCGCGAGCGGAAGATAAAACTTTCGGACCGACGGGTTCTTACCGCGACCCGGGGACGATACGCGGGGTTGAAGAGAGAAATACTCTCCCCCCCCCCTCGATTCGTTCGAGAAACGTGTTGCCGCTGACGAAGAACAATGCACACAAATCGTTCGTGCTTGTCAGGGTAACTTTGTCCCGGGTGGAGGCGAGTACGCGAGCAAGGGGAAGAAACACAGAATTGGTCGAGGACGAGAACAAGTAAAGAAACGAGAGTGATCCTCTCTTCTAGACAAACCGCAGGAGACTGAAACTTCCTTACAAAAGTCTCTCTCTCTCTCTCTCTCTCGTCTCTGTTTCTGTGTGTTCTCGAAATTAAGAGAATTAAGTTGCCTTTTTACACAATTGGTTACACGCATCTCGCGAGGACAGGCTTAATATTCGAGTGTCAAGAGAGAATTTGACATTTAAAATCAAATTTTCTCTTTGAGATACACGTGACTTTTTATTCTCCTCTTTGGTCGAGGACGAGAACAAGTAAAGAAACGAGAGTGATCCTCTCTTCTAGACAAACCGCAGGAGACCGAAACTTCCTTACAAAAGTCTCTCTCTCTCTATCTCGTCTCTGTTTCTGTGTGTTCTCGAAATTAAGAGAATTAAGTTGCCTTTTTACACAATTGGTTACACGCATCTCGCGAGGACAGGCTTAATATTCGAGTGTCAAGAGAGAATTTGACATTTAAAATCAAATTTTCTCTTTGAGATACACGTGACTTTTTATTCTCCTCTCTATTAAAAAAATTGATTAATAGGTAAGTCTATTATAAAATAAAGTATTGTCTCATTTTATATAAAACGAAGAACTTCTCTCTCGAACTGCGAGAGCTTCTACCTCTGAGAATAAAAGATGTATGACCGTAAGTCTTCCGAGGGATCGATTCGATGGTTGCTAAACATGTCGTAAGCATCTATACATATATATTATAATCTTTGAATAACAGACAGGAGCCATTTTATATCGTAATGTTCCACATCTATTCGTGGCAAATAAAACATCGATGTGTCGAGAAATTCGTAATTCGCGATGATAACATATATAATATCTGTCCTCTAAATATTGTACTTTTGCACAACCGTGTATATTAATCAGTTTCGTAAACTTTTACATGGTAATGTCACGAAGCAAATGATTTATGATTTATCGATGCGGAGGGAAGGAATTACAAGCTAGCAAAGGTTTCATTTCACACATCTAAAAAATTAAAAAAAATTTTTTTTTCGTCGCAATCCATGTAAGAAAAAAAAAAATAGTAAAAATCCTCGTAACTTTCTGCATAATTGGAAAATAGGAAAATCAAATGTTGCTTGAACAGTTGTACTAATTTTATTTAAAACAGACGCGAGGGGTCAATCCTTATCAATTTTCTGATCAATCTATTTTTTATTAATTACATAAATTTTATTTAGAAAGAGATAAAGAAACCTCTTGAAGGAAGAAAATAAAGAAAACTTAGAGAGAACAGAAATATAAAGAAATATAAATATAATAAATGCTCCCAAGATATTGTGATTACGCCCATTCGTGCTTGATAGTGTATATGTCGTAGCCAGATTACATAATCCGTCGTTTTATAAAACGTCTAGGCATTTTATAAAGTGCGGCCGCATTCTCAAATCATGGGTGAAAATGAAATATTTTATAATCTGGCTAAGAATTTTAATCTTTTTATGAAGCGTTAATAAGCGATATTGTCAAACGCAACGATATGTACATCGTTTTAAATTCCGGCTGGTTCATTTCAGTCATTTTATGAACGGTACGTTTTTATCGACTTTACTTTTTTATATTACATTTGATAAAATAGTCATAATAAATGTTTCAAAAAAAAAAAAAAAAAAATCTTTTTTTAATATTATAACATAATTACCTATTAATTTTCTATAAATAGCTGTTCTACAAAGATAAAATGACTAAAATGAAGCAGCCAGAATCTAAAATGATGTACAAATCGTTGTGTTTGATGTGACTTGTTAGCGTTTTATAAAAAGATTAAAATTCTTAACCAGATTGTAAAATATTTCATTTTCAACCATGATTTAAAAATGTGGCCGCACTTTATAAAATAGACGTTTTATAAAACGACGGATTATGTAATCTGGCTACGACATATACATGATTATTACGTCGGATAGGGGGTGCACCTACGATCCTTTTCTCCGTACACATCTCGAGGCGAGGACGATGCAATCATTTGCGCGATTGCGTAATTATGAAAGCAAGGTTGCTCGATGATTCAATGAAAAGCCTAATACTTTATTAATGATACTGTACGCGATATGTAGGCGTTGCTTCTGCATTAAATGTCAGTCTCATTATCGATGCTGTCACTATCAGATTCGCCGATCTTCTTCGTTTTCTTAGAAATCGACAAAATTAGGAGACTGTCCAATCATACCTCTTGAAGCGCGAAACAATTTTTAGCGATAAAGATTAGTCATTTATATATATTGCTTTTGATAATGTATTTTCCAACTTCGCAATATAATGATGCAAGTAAAGGTTATTCTGTGGATGTATTTATACATTGCGTTACAATGAGAAAAAAATGCTAAAAAATATTGGATGATTGCATAAGTTCGTGCCCGATTTTCATAGATGGCATTAAGTTACTGCATGGCGGAGTTCTATTGTTTTCGTGTGGTAATTGTTGCTTACACCCGCATATATTTTTGCATTTAAATAAGGGATGCTTATTTCGCGCTCTTAGAAATCATATTGAAACATTTTTATTTTTATCGCGTGCTTATTTAACATGTGTATACATCAGAATTAAAATAAAGCAAAATTCGTTCTAGTTTTCCATCCCATCTTTGCAGCGTTCGTTAACGGGCATTGATAAGCAAAATACTAACGGTACTACTAGAGCGTGTATCTCCCGGTGCAGTGAATAATAGCTCGATTAACGCGAGAGTCGGCGGGTTAAATTTACATTATAACGATCCCGATCGATGTGACAGCGTGTACTGAGCGGAGCGAGTTTTCTTTTCCTTTTTTAAAAATGTAAATTTATTCTCCCGTTCACATCCCACCGTGCGTTGTTTTTCCGCGACGCGTAATATTTCAAAATCAATTTTCTCTCGCGGCGGCACGGATAAATATTTACCTCATCGTCGAATTAAAAATTGGTGAAGAACGAATCATCGTCGTACGTATTTATCATTCGATTTTTCGATCACGCCGACGTGGCATCTTGATGGCTCCCTTTCGCCGTAATTCCTCTTAATTTATTGTCATCGTTCGCGTGTAATCGACATGCTGGATCCCCGACGGATTAAATTTATTTACGCTTTTTTTAAAGGCCGAATGAGCTTTTGAATAATCCCTTGATAAACCTTCCCCGCGCCTCATCCGAAAAAAAAAAAAGAATTTATCTAATATTTCAATCGAGATGGTGGATGATAATAATGGAGTGGGTTTTAAGCGCAGCGAGACAGAGATAAAAGTGAATAAAATTTTGTTTGGAACACTGATCACACACAGACACACACACACACACACACACACACTGTAACAGATCATGAAAATTTAAAAGCCGGAGCATCTCCATAAGAATAGCATTAAAGTGAGCGGGTATTGTAACTTGGATTGCATATAATATTTGGAGTTTTGAATATTTTTGCCTTTCATCGAAAGCAGTCGACAAGTCTAGCGGAAATACATGCATAAAATACTATAAACTACTCATATCCAATGCTAATTAATATATACAGGGTGGGGCATTTAAAGTGTTACAAGATATTTTATCTGAAAGTAGATATATATATTATTAATTATTTTCTTTATACCAATTGATTTGTCTCATTATTTTGTACATAAAGGTATTACGGTAATTTTACGAGATATTTTATTTTTTATATCAAAATATGTCAGATTAAGATATAAAATAATTCGAAAAATACTTAATGAAAAAATACTTTATTATAGTGTTTTGGAAAGCTCTCGACATAAGTTATAAAAATATGCAATGAAAAATAGGGGTTTCCATTTAAGAAATTAAAAGTGACCTTCATGTGACCTTCAAACGACTATCCAAGGTCAAACCAATGGCACCTTCTTACATCCCCCTTCGAGTCAAACAACTTTTGTCTGAAACATTTTTTGCTATAATGTGTGCTTTCAGAGATAATAGCTTGTAACACTTTAAATGCTCCATATATATAAATTGCGAGAAGTGGTCCAGGGGTACAACATTTTATTTCGTTATCCGGGATTTTGTACATCCAGTCTCCACGCTACGCATTAGAACGGAGCCGGTTGAAACTGCGCCGTTAAAAACTACAGATTTTCCGCGGATGACTTTTATTCCCGATTATAAAGCTCGGACTACGTATATGTATATTTATCCACGACGTCGTCGAGGCGAAAGCGTGAGAAGGAACACGGCGCGATGATAAAATCATTGTGCACGCTTCGAGTGCGTAAATAGTTTGCCTTGGAAATAGTTACCGCGCGTCGGAATTATTTATTATTCTTTTATGCGTGTTGCATAGTGCGTGCGCGAGAGTTGCGTAACGCCGGACTGCGCCCTTCACCCTCTCTCTCTCTCTCTCTCTCTCTCTCTCTTCGTAAACATACATAAGCGCGATGCGTGTATATTTTCTTTCCTTTACCAATTAATTATTCCGCAGATCTCTGCCTCTTTCCTCCTCCGTTTGAACGAATCAAACACACGTGTCACAGCATGCACATACACATATACAAACGCAAAAAAGAATATTGTGGAATACGCATTAGAATCATACGGTTAATTAATGACTCGGCCTGTCAAACGTTTCAATCAAGACTGGGCGACATAATCGTGTCGATTGACATCATCGAAGCAATAATTAATCAATGTAGATAAGAAGTTACACGCAAAACTGAACGCATGCAAGATAAATAACAGAAATGACATGAAAATGCGAGTGCATCGGGCAAAAGTTGGCTGTGAAGTCTTATCGATAGCTATCATTCGAAAAACACACTCTGCGTCGAAAGTTTTATGCAAATGCTGCTATGCGTATATAAATAATATAAATAATTCTCGTATAATTTTTTCTTAAAATATTTCTTTTATTTTTCTTAAAATCGGACATTTTAATGACCGATTATTAGACACATGTCTAATATTTCTCTCTTTCGTAATAAATATTGGAATATAGACTGATCTCAAGATCTTGTGAAGTCGTTGACAGTCGTTGTCAAGGATTTTAATAAAATATATTTTAATTTTTAGACGTAAGCAAAATTTAATGAGAGTGTCTATTGTAATTTATCATTTTTTTAAATAAATAATAATATTAATAAGTCCCTAATTGGTCCCCCAATATTGTGTGCGATGTATAATGAGGTTGACATGGAACGTATTTATCGCGCTAGCCATCTAATTTCGTTATCAACTCCGTTATATCGGGATATCGGGCATAAATACAATACGTAGATGTACATACGAAGAGTATACGCTGATGCGACATCGCCCAACATTCTCAAACAATGCCGTCGTTATTACGATCGGCATAATGCACAAAAATTACCTCCCGACATTACCGAATTTCGCGGTTGGAAAGAGGCAAAACCGCCCTATCGTGATAATAGCGTGCCTGCATAATACGAGGCGGAAATTAAACGCAAAATGGCAGCGAATACAAATTTTGTATATCGCGTTGACAGCGTCCCGAAAAGCAAAATACTAATGCTCGATTCAAAACACTTTACATCAACATTGCTCATTATCTCTCTTGAGAGAGACACTAAAATTTTTAAGCTCTTTCATATTATAATAAAATCTGTTATTTATCATTTGCTTTGACTTTTTCGTATCCATTAGAATCAATTAAATAATTTAATAAAAAACAATGTTTTCAAACGCAAGAAAGAGAGTAATCATTCTCCATGATTTTTTTTTATGTTAATACAGTTCTGGCTTCCAATTGCTCTATCAAATTAGAATTTAAAAAATTGCTTTTAAGGCTTCAAAAATAACTATTTTAATGTATTGAAACGTGTTGAAGAAGAGTTCTGTTACAATTAAATTATAATATATGTTAATAATATATATATTATGTATTAAAATATTTGCTCTAATTATGTATGTTATTATGATTAATAAAATATTTATTATATTCAATGTGGGCTTTATTACAGAGGAAGTGAATTAGATTATTAAGGATCTATCAAATAGTTTTCGATTATATTTATTTAAACTTATGGATTTTATAAGTTATTCAATACACAAATCTGATGTTAAAATTGACAGATTCAAAATGTATATACATAAATTTTTGCACAAATCCAAACATTTTTAATTTTGTCATTTGGGATTTGTCGATTTTTGTTGACATCAGATTCATATTAAATAATTTATTAAATAATTTTTATTAAATAATTTAAAAAATTCTTAAGTTTGAATAAACATAATCGAAAATTATTATATTTGATAAATCAACAATAATCTTGCTCACAATTTTTCTGCAATAGATCTCGTATTTTATTATAAATATCTTATTAATCATAATTGACACAAGAAATTTTTCTTAAGGACTAAAAGTCCTAATAACATACTAATTTTATGATTGCAACAAAATTTCTCCAACACATGATATATTGTAATTATTATATGATAAAGTACATTAAAATCGTTCATCTTTGCAACTTTCTCAAAATTGTGACGTGCTAGAGCTATTTTAGAAGCCGAAATCGTATTTAGCATCAAAAAAATACGGAATTATCCTTTTCTTATGTTCATTTTGATGAACTGTATTATTATATATGTAAAAGAGCTAAAATCTAGCACGATTTATTAAATTAATTTACATTAATTTATTAGTTAAATTATAATAATTATATAGATCACAATTTATCAGTTTAATTTACTAATTTATTTATAATATTATTGATCAGCCTATTAAATTGACGAATATCGAGTAGTTGCGAGCACAAGCCAAACCAAACTCGTATCGCGAGTTCGTTAAGTGATGAATAATTATTTTCGAGCCGTATGATAAAAACTTCCTCATTCATTATACTACGCCAATATTTCAATCGCATAAGTGACGTTATCTTCCACAAGGCGTATTATGTTTTTTAACAAATGATTCATCGCCTGCGACGAATAAACGCGGCGACGATAGCGCGGCTAATCTATACGGCACGCTTAAACTTCTCCGCCGTTGATATCGACGGACCTAACTTCATCGAGGAGGTCCGTAACCGATTTGCATATCGTTCAAGGGAGAAAGCTTCGTTAACATCGCGAAAAG
Source organism: Formica exsecta (assembly GCF_003651465.1). Taxonomy (NCBI): domain Eukaryota; kingdom Metazoa; phylum Arthropoda; class Insecta; order Hymenoptera; family Formicidae; genus Formica; species Formica exsecta. The sequence continues at coordinate 51,764 of NW_021852138.1, forward strand.
GAGCAGCAGATTGCGAGCGCGCAAACTTTTGTCGCGCGAAGAGATGTCTACGATGAGCGCCGGCGGCGTTGAATATTTATGGGACACCGTTTTGTTTATGAGCGACGACGTGGACGGATGCACTTGAGCGGCATCAAATTCTGTCCCCACGGCAGTCTTCGAAGAAGAGACATCGGAGAAGATTAGAAAAGTTTGAGTCGGCGCATTTAAACGGTTGTAACTTTTCGTGGGTCCTTTCTTATCGATTTCTCGACCGAAAAAAACGTGTTGTAATTCGTATCAACGTTGCAATAATAAATTGTTTTTGCTCTAAACTATTTAAAATGTGTAAAAAAAGAACGCAATATAACTTATTCAAATTATTTATTAATTATTAATTTTTAAGCTTGATATTATTATATAATTATTTTGTTGATAAGAAAATATAGTTTATATATTTAAGATTATATTTTGCAGCAATATTACAATAATAAATTGTTCTTGCTCCAAACTATTTAAAATGTGTAAAAAAAGGACGCAATATAACTTATTCAAATTATTTATTAATTATTAATTTTTAAGCTTGATATTATTATATAATTACAAAATTGTTGACAATATATATTTTATCGATATAAAAATATGGAGTTCATGCATCTAAAATTATTTTGCGTTTTATCAGAGAACTTTCGACTCTAGCACATCGCAATTTTGAGAAATTTACGATTAAAGTTGCAAAGATGAACTACTTTATCATGTTATAATTACAATATATCATGTGTTGGAAAAATTTTGTTGCGATCACAAAATTAAATATGTTATCAGGTCTTTTCCTTGAGAAAAATTTGTTATGTCAATTAACAAGACATTCATAATTAGATTATTGCTGATTTATCAAATACCATAATTTTCAATGTTTATTCAAACTTAAGAATTTTTTAAATTATTGAATATAAATCCGATGTCAAGAAAAATTGACAAATTTCAAATGATGGAATTAATATGGCAAATGGCAAAATTTAAAAATGTTTGAATTTATGTATACATTTCGAGTTTGTCAATTTTGACATCACATTTGTGTGTGTATTCAATGACTTAAAAAATCCGTAGGTTTAAATAAACATAATTAAAAACAAGCGGGAACGATCTTCGTAGGAAAGAATCGTCCTGATACAAGAGTGAACATTGTGCGACGACGAATGTCATTTGTATCACTGCATGTGCGTATTTACGTCACGCGTTGTTTACGAACGGAAATCCAAGCATGCATAAACGAGCGACCGCGTGCATTATGTAACTGCTTTAATTGCACAAAAGTGCTCGATATACAAGAGCGAAATACATCGCTGGACAAGATCCACGATTACGGGTAGGAGTCTCCCCCCGACAGACGGCCGGAGACTCCTTCGCACTCGGCAACTTTACTTCCGTCTCTCTCTCTCATTGCCGGGAAGTGCTTCGCATGCAAATGAAACGTTACGCTTTTGCTCGTATTCTTGGCACGGGCGTGGTATTAAAGTAAAGGATAAAATGGAGAGAATGTTATAGAAGAGATCCCCCCCCCCCCTGGAACGTCGCGGACGACATCATCTTTTTTTCGCTCTCCTTCTGTTCCACGATTCGTTATTAGACTTATCGATCCCCCACAAAGGGCTAAGAGACGGATATAACGGACAGACGGTGGACCAGGAGAGTGCAACAGAAAATTGAATCGCAGCAGCCATTTTAATCATATAATTTTTTTTCAATGATAATGTTCTTTCTTTCTCTTTCTCTGATGTTAATATCAGAAATATGCTAAAAGTACTATATTATTATAAATATAAATGTGCAAAATTAATTCGTAATTTAATTCGTACATAATACAAAATTATTCTTATTTTCTCGATTCTATTTAGTTTTATGAAGAGACGACAATTATTTGACACACACTTTATAATTTTTTTGAAGCATGTAAAAAAATTTTAATAAACAAAGATTATTTATTCTCACCCTCTCTCTCTTCTCGTCTTCTGTACATTAAAATACTGTACATTAAATATCGTGTCAAAAGCACACATTGTTAAAAGACAAATAAATACATAATTAAAAACACGCAGGCCACCTGAATTAATCCACTCTTCCTTTCTATATGAATATAAAAAATTTTCGCACTCGCAACTTCTCAGCGAAAAGAGCATTTCCTCTCTTCAGACTACCTTTACCTTCTGTTTATTGATCGTATAGCAAAGGAGAGATCCGGTTACTTCATTTTCCATGAGACGCTGAGAACTTAACGTATACAAAAGACAGCTGAAGGTGACGCAAAACACGATAAATTGGGGATGGAAAGATCGAACGGCTCGTCGGAACAAACGCAAGAAACTTATTTCGATTCCCCGGCGGCGACCTCGTTATTTCAACTCGAAACTTCCGGCAGGAATTGCATAATTATCGCGGAGAGACATGGCATCGTCGCGGTGGTTGATAGGAGGGAGAGGGAGGAAGAGGGTCTCTCTCCCTTTCTCTCTCTCTCTCTCTCTCTCTCTCTCTTCTGTACGCGAGGATTCCCACCTCGGATGAGAAAACTATTGGTATGCAGATATCAAAAAGTCACATCGACATATCCGTGTTCGATACCTCATTCCGGATATTTATATAACGCTTATACGGAATGTATATCAAGGGAGATATCGATATTGTGCATTATCGAGTGCTTGTGAAAGCACTCTGTAACGTCATTCCGATGCTAGCGGGCGAGAACCCTTTAAAAAGTATCCAAAACAAAACGATTGTAGTACAATGGAAAAATGCGCGTTCGCGATCTTTCAATCGTTTATTCATATAATTGCATTTACAAAGTTTGTGTCAAACTTTATTAACATTTTCTCGAAATGATGATAGAAAAAAATTATCAAATGTTGCGAGATAAATATTCTAATTGAAGGAGAGTAAGAGAGAGAATTTCGAAATAATAATATAATAAATAATATAGAATAAATAATACTTTTTATAATAAACTCCTAATAAAGTAATCTCACAAGTTTTTAATAAATAGAGTAAATAGATTCTTTTTCTTGCTTATGTGCTGCTATTCTACTCTTATCTCGTAGGGGAGATAGTCCTGGATATAGAATAATGAAACTGTAAACAATATTCGAACGGCAAATCGTAATTGCAAATAAAAAACCGCATCGCATGCGTATCTGCGGTTTTTTTTTTTCGTATATAATACCTTCAGCATCCGAGTATTTTTGAACGCGACGCGAATGTGGCGATGTAATCACCACATTTCGGCTGTGAATTTAATGGCGACATTCGTTTTGCTGATCCATTTAATTAATATCGTTACGTGTGAATGAAGGATAGTACCGTGTGTTTTCGCGAAATAAAATAATTCAGTTTATGATTGTCACAAATAAATAAAAAAAAAAAATATCTGCGGTCGACACGCGCGAAAATATTGCACGCATGTGGTCTACACAAGATTGATGAATGATGATGCGTGACGTCCCGTTTCTATCTTTAAATACGACCGACAAATTCTTCGTTTTATCATATTTGAATTTATTATATTAATTATATTATATAATATTTATTATATTAATTATATATTATATTAATTATATAATATAATATTTATTATATTAATTATGTTATATA
>NW_021852138.1:55479-56290 GCF_003651465.1 Formica exsecta
TATATATTATATTATTAATTATTATTAATAATTGTTTAAATTTTATTATACATTTATTATATTAAAATGCAAGACACACACGCCTATCAATAATAAAAAAATGTTCGAGTTCGAATTTGCAAATCTTCCTGTATATCTGTGATTATTTTGATTATTAATATTATACTTTTAAGACTATGTTTCTTCATCAATTTAATAATTGGATTCACTCGTCGCTTTTTGTTAGTTGCAAATTTTTGGAAGATACTATTAAAAGATAAAGTATAAAATTGGTTGAGCCAAAGTGAACAGTGAATAATGATAAAATTGAGATTCGTGATTATTTAATTGAAGGAAATCGCGAATCGAGAAATCGCGGCGGTTTGATTATATTCATAAAGAACCAAACGCGGGTGGCACTCGCATGCGTATATTTCGCAGAATTTTCGCGCACGTTCCATCGCTAAAACCGTCCGTTCGCGGTTGCATCGCGCGACCGCAAGGCAGACGCGACACACACGACAGGGAGCGATTGCGCAAATCTACGTTCACCTGTGCTTTATTACCGTGCAGCACAACCCGACCTTGAGAGGAGACGATACGCGTGCGCTTTTCGCGCTACACGCGCGCGATTACGCCCGAGACGTTCTCGCCAAGAGAGACGGGCGACTTTAAGTCGCTGCCAAGACATTTATCGTTATCTCTGCACCGCCGACAGTCGCACAATGGCTTCCTTCCTCGGGAAAGCCGTTTTCCGTAATGCTTGAAATTCATCGCAAACGCTCGGCGAAATCTGCGAGCGTCCCCCCCCCCCTCTCCTCTCCCCCCCTCC
>NW_021852138.1:57217-70872 GCF_003651465.1 Formica exsecta
TCTCCCCCCCTCCCCCAAGCAAGAGCGATTTACATAACGAGGACCAATAATGCGAATGGATCTATATATGTATACGTTGCTGCAAAACAATCCTAGATTCGCATCATGTTTTATCTACATGTGTATGCGCGACTTTAATAATTTTTAAGAATTCTTGTGTACATATTTAATTGAAATCAATTAAATAATATAGGGGAATCGATACCAGCGCGCCGACGAATATGCGGGGAGACAAACGAATCGGTTCGCCAATGAATTTGTGTAATTTCAACAACTCGATGTATGGAAATGCTATTTTTAAAAATGCGCTTCTCTCTCCTACACACGAGAAAGTCGATACTGAAAAAGCCGCCCGATATTGAGGATTCCGTTTGTAATACAGATAAGCCCGCATCGAAGTTGTTTTTATCGCAGCTTACGTGCGATTGGCCGAATTGTTTACCTGTGTAGTCAGTCCCATACTTTTTGAATTTCGTATTTTTATTAATTGTCTACATTTATGCCGATATGTGTTAAAACCGTAGCTCAGTAATTTAAACAATATTTCAGAAAAAAAAAAAAAAAAATTGATGGAAATGTAAAATTTTCAAAAAATGAGAGGCTAATTTTACACATACTATTATTGTTTCGTTGTGAACGATAAAACGAACAATTATGGCGCTACTTGATCCCAAAAAATATTTGACATAAGTAATAGTCTATAGCGAAAAAACATCCTTTATTTTATAAATCATGAGAATTGAATTAATAAAAGCCAGCAAGCGATGCTTATAATGTATGCGTAAAAAGTATTATATATTTAATATAAGATTAAGAGAGAGAGAGTATGTAATAATCGAATGTTTTGATCAATTGGTTGTCATCTTCAAAAATTAATAAAAAATCAATTAATAAAATAAAATAAAAATATATATCTTATATATACATACTTTTATACATATAAAATTTATGATTTGTGGCTGCGAGTGTTTTATATAATCGTTTAGTTCTAAAATTATTTTTTATATTAATATTTTATTTATTATATATGTATATATATATAATACACATAAATATTGTATAATGATTATTACTAAATATGTATAAAAAATAAGAACCCATCTCTCTTCGCTCATTATACTTATGGGATTTTAGCGTTAAACTAATCTGATTATATCTACTTTTAACATGTGCAATAAAAAATTGCATCAATATATTATTAAAGTACTGTGGAAGAAACATTTATTTTATAAGCAGTTTCTTTCACAAATATATTCATAACATTAGATATAACCTTCTATTTGCAGATCGAGTAGTTTATCTTTAAAAAAATATATATTCAACCAGTACATATATATATATATGATAATATATTGATTTATATTCCTTGAAATGTCGCGATAAAGTATTGCTACCTTGATAAGACGGCGGGAAAAAGATGTGCATTCGCACGGCACGATTGAGTGGATATTTGATCTCGTAGCTCACGATAACGCCGATTAGGATTTTCGCGGCAAACCAATAAAACTCAATGTCAAGTTATATTAGGGTAGAATATGCGCGTGATATACGGGGTACATATTATTCGTATACCTGGTAACGATGTGTCGCGCCTGTAATTTACGTCGCGCGGTAATTGTTACGGAAAAAAGAATAGCCCTATAGCGTTTGTAAAAGTGATCGTCGAGTGTTATAAACTCGCCGGAATATTTAATTGCTGGAGCCAAATACGGGCATACGTAATTAATGGACAACATCAGCCGCCTCGCCGCGAAACCACCTCTCTCTCTGTTCTCGTTGCACGAGCAGAACAAATCGTAGCGTACACAAAATGAGCACTCTAGTAATCAATCGAGAAACTCCGCTTTAAAAAAGAGACATGAAAGTAATGATATTAAAAAATAAATAAATTAAAAATGTAATAAAAAAATAAAAAATAAAAAAATAAAGAAAAATTATAAACGATATAAATAAATATATTTATTAATTATTTTTAGAAATAAATAAAAAAATTAGCAATAATTCCATGAGAATTTCTTGATCCCTTTATCTTTGTTTAGGTAAAATTAAAGAAGTTTAAATTTTTATATAGTGGCTTTTTAAAATAAATGTCTATTGCATGCGCTTTCCAACGTTTTCTACTCATACGAAGAAAGAAAAAATAAAGAGCCATTTAAGTTTCAAACATTAAATTTGAAAAAATACTAAAAAAACTGAGAGACTTTTATATAAGATAAACATTTTTCACCCGCATAACATTTCCATTCTTTTTTGGGGAAAAGTTTTTTAAAAAGATAAAATCAGGAATTATGAAGGGGGAAGGAAATATAATGACATAATTAATTTATACTTTGCATCCCTTCCTGCGCTCTAAAGTTTCCGCTTTTTAGCGTGAAATTGAACGAACGGACAGTTACACGGTCGTTTCTCTACCGAATGCTACTTTTGCTACGCGCGTGTTCGATGCCGATTTGACATTTGCCGGGGCAGCAGATGTGCTCGTAAGAAAGCGTCGCGCCGTCTGGCGCAAAGGCTCTTTTGCCGCAAACTTCCAAAAGCTCGCGGGATGCCGCTGGCAGGGCGCAGTTTATTTTGCCAGATAGCGTATTTTCTGCGCGAGAGGGATTTCGCTGATTCGGCGAATTCGTCTGGCACGCCGAGATTCAAAGTCTTTACCGAAGCACGCGACGCGTATATAAAGCGTAATCTCTCTTTCAATCTTCACATGTTTATATTTTTATTGTAATATGTTAGTTCTGTCAAAATTTTATTTCTTTGTACATAGAAAAAATTTAAAATAAAGTTTATTAATTATAAAGTTCTATTAATTATTTCAGGATGTCTATTCAAATCTTGTAAAAAAATTCCTTGATCTTCCAGATATTTTTGTTCAAAATTCCAAGTAAAAAGATTATTTTAAAGATTTTTTGTGTGGTGCAATTTCCTAAGATAATTTTTTTTTTATTATTTAATTACTATTTATTTTTGTATTATTTTTAATGCTTTTCACTCATACAAAAAACAATATAAAGCCACTTAAGTTTCAAGTGCTAGATTTACAAATGTATTGAAAAAAAAAGAAAAAAAAAGTTTTCGTTAAGATAAAAATTTTTAACTTGCATTTTTATTTATTACTAAAAATTAAAATAAAGGATATGTATTGCATATTCAATATTTTGTTAAGACATTTAATATATAAAGAGAGATAGATATATACCTAAAATATATTTTAAACAAATCAGCAAATTGCTTATAGCATAAGATCAAAATTATTAAAGAAATAACTTTTTTTAAAATTCCCTAAAGTCCCCAAAAAATTCCATGAGAATTCCCTGATTTCTCAAGGTATAAAAAAATTTTCTGAAAATTCTATGTTTTTCCAATGAATAGACACCCTGTATTTTATATGCCATCAGCATCAAGGGTATATTTATAATACAAATTTATCGTCGTAATAAAAAAATTTACTTTGAAATATTTATTATTACCAATACGTTACATCGTGATATAAAAATTGGCGTCTTCAATGTGCATCCTTTTTTCATGATACAAAAAAAAAAAAGATAATAATAACTGCGGGTCTCCTTTCAGTATAGAAGCGCATCTCGTTACATCTCGCCCGTGCTTCATACCCAGAAGCAAATAGATACCATGAATCATAATGGCCACCAATTGCAATGAAAGTTCGCTCGTACTACGAGGAGACGGTTGGCTTGGAAACCGTGGAATCGCGCAGTTCTAAAACCTCCTCGGCACCGGTCGCGAAACTAGGCTACGCGATATCGATTCGGCTGGGTTCGAGAGAGTGGCCATGTGTATACTGTTACCGAGTGACGACGGGGGCTTGCCGTCGCATCGGGCACATAAATAAACACAAATCGTGACGTAATACGTCGCGTAAAAACGACCGATTTGACGAGAACGAATGTCGGAACGAGCCGCGGTTAACGATTACGCCAGATACGAGAGATAGCGTCGACGAAAAGAGTTCTGTGTGTAGAGAACGAGAAAGGAAAAAAAAAGAGAGAGCAAACTTCCGGCTGAGCAAACAAAGTCCGACGACAGACACGAAAACCTTAAAGACGGTATTTCGATAGCCACGCGACGAGAATATAAAGTTTAAATGTTGAGAAACCGAGACTGACGAGATGGCTCTCACATATTTTCCATCGTATATTTATTATTAAATATAAGAATAGCATTAATACAAACATGAGATGGAAATTAACAGATTATATTTAGCGTCAAATATGTAAGGAAGATATGAATCACGGTATTTACACAAAGCATTTCATATAAAAATATAAATATAATATTTGCACAAAAAATTCCATCTCATGCTCAAAAATGTGTGTATATGTGTTGGTAATTATATTTTATATTTTTGTATTTAAGTATATATGATGAGAGCCAATTTAAGCCAATTTAATGTTTGCGAAATAAGTTTCTGATTATTTTTTAAATTTATCTCTCTCAGGATTAAGATAAAAAATAATTTAACCACTCACCGCGCAAGTGGAGTAAAACGCAGCGTTGATCTGTAAAATACAAATACAATTTATATTATACAAAGCCATGTCCAAATTAATTAATATCTCAAAAAATAAATATTGCGTACAATTGAATCCATTCCTTTAAACAAATATTAAAAAAAAAAAAAGAAAGAAATTTGCAGAAGAGAAATTAAAGAAATTGTTTTGATATAAAAAAAATTTATATAAAATATAAATAAAAATATAATTTTTGTATAAATAATTTGTAAATAATTTTATAAATCTGTAACAATATCGAAAAATTTTATGTGTATATAATTATTAATTACAAATATTTGGTAATTATTCAGAATCACGGCTCCACCTGCAAATAGGCTGCAAATTTTTTTACGGACTTTTTATGTTTAGAACAAATATTTTATTAAGTATTTTAAATATATTTTAAAATAACAAAAAAAATGAGGAATATTTTATATACGTCATATAAAAACAATGATGTAAAACTGGTCATCATCACAAAGATCAATAACAAAATAATATATAAATTTAAAAATAAATAACAAAATAATATATAAATTTGAAAAATTATAAATTTACTACCACATAATTGCTCCGTCGTCGCCCGATGCGTCCCTGGGCCTCCTCCTCTCTTTGTTTGTTATTTACAGCTATTTTTTGTAGCACACACACAATATTCATTCGCGAAAATACGGCTAATGACGATCAATGCACACATGCATTTAATCATCAGAATACGACTATCGCGTGACATTTTATAATGCGCATTTTATTTTATATTATGACTAAAGAACAAAAATCACGGATATTATACAAAGCTACGACCCACTCGGTATCAGAAAATTACGACTAAATAATGTTACCTCTGCTACTAACAAATATATATACATACGCATTTTACTATCTCTCATTCGTTGAACCAAATCATAAAACACGCGTTCCATTTAATTATAGACGTACAGGCGCCGAATTTATTATATGTGATCGATAAATATAAAAATACATATACGCGGGCAATAATGAACGTATTTATTAATTAAACGCGTCGCAATGACGTTTGAGTCAATCTATATTGTACATTCACGATGCTTTGTTAATGACTGAGAAGTTTGAGAATGACATCGATAGTTTTTACTATAATATTGCGCGATAATACGCGATACTACACGAGTGAATGGTTAGTTAAGACCGGATAATCGCAAAAAGGTAGTTAATCGCGCGGGTTGATAATCACTAATTGTAATAATCATAGGAAATAATCGCATTTCGAGAGATGATACGACGCAGCTGCCGGCTCCTTCGAGTCTCGGAACGCGACTGACAATGACAAAACGACGCGACGTACGTAGGTATGTAACAATAACACGCCTTGAAAAGAGACGGCATGTAAACAATAACAACGCGCGAGAAGCCAAGACCGAATAACGGGTGGCCTGTTGTCATTATGGAAAATATTTAACGTGCTTTTATAATGAAATACTTTTATATTGAATATTCTATTCCTTAAATTTGAGATTAATTATTTATTATTGATAGAAAAGATTTGATATGGTATAACTTTTCATTTTATTGCAATCACTCAATCCCGTGACTCGTATATATTATATCGCTCTATGTTTTCTCAGTCTCTCTCAAAATAATTGGGAATTATATTTAAATTGATGAAAAATTCGCAGTCAAGTTTATTTAAGAAAAATCATATTATATCAATAATAATAATAAGAATTATTTTTTAAAATAGACTCGGATTTTAATAATTTATACGTTCTAAATTTTTCGCCGATTTAAATAATTAATTAAGTAATCTACCAATTATTTTTGCATTGGAGAAGTGTAGTAATATGACAAGATATATCCAATGTTTTACTAATTATTAGTTTGAAATTCAAGGAATAAAATATAATATAATTAGAGGTAAGGAAAGAGAGAGAGAGAAAATAGAATTAATTTTATGGTGCGTATAATATTTCCTCGTCACACGATATTTCGATCTATGCTTTTCACGACGTATGTTATGGTATGTTACGTATGTTACATATGTTAACAACATGTTATTATGTTTATCTGCTATAATCTTGTCAGTCGCGTTGCGAGATTCGAGCGGTACAAGGCATTACGTCGTATTATGTTTCAAAATATCGCTACTATTTCCTATGATTATTACAATTAACCATTATCAACGCTAATTATAATTAATTAATTAATATCATGCGCGATTAATTACCTTGCGCGATTATCGGGTTTCAACTAGCCATTAACTCGTGTAGTATCATGTATTATCGCGCAATGTTATAGTAAAAACTATCGATGTCATTCTCAAACTTCTCAGTCATTAAGAAATCATTGTGACTATACAACAGATTGATTCGTATCATAATGACCCGTTTAATTAACAAATATAATCATTATTGTGATCCCGTGTATATACATTGTATTGTAATATTAATTAATCCTGTACATTCCAAGCTTATATATTGATGTTTAGTTAAAATTATTAATTGTAATTTAGTTATAATTTATTTGATTGTGTTTTAATGAGAGAAATAATATAATTGCTGTAAAATGCGTACATATATTGTTCATTAACAGCAGAAATAGCATTCTATAATTTCGACAATGTAATTTTCCAATGCCAAGCGGATTATAATCTTGTATAATCGTTATTTTTCACATTCTTCGGTCACAATATAAAACAAAGTCATGTGCGATTATAATCGCGTCGGGAATACCATAAGTGTCATACGATCATTGTATTCTGATAATTAGTGTGCGCATAATCATAATTAGCCATTATTTTCGCGAGTGAATATACTACAAAAGAAGCAGCGAGCAACAAACAAGAGAGAAGGTCCGGGAAAGCATCAGGCAGAGCAATAATATAAGTAATTTATAATTAATATAATCTTATTAATTTATATATTATTATAATATTATAATAAACTTATTAATTTATATATTATTTGTTATTTATGTAAAATTAATAGCTTGTTTATCTTCGCAGTGATGACTAATTTTACATCATTGTTTAATACAATGTAAAATATGATTGTATGTAAAATATCGCAAAACTTGTTTTTAAATATTTAAAATATTTATAATTAATAGTTTAAATATATATATACACATATAATGTTTCAGAATTTTCTTTAAGATGTATAATCCCCTTTAGATTATTTATACAAGAGTTATATTGTTATTTATCATATTTTATATAGAGGAAGATTTTATTAAAATAATTTGTTGTAAAATTTTGTAATTTCTTTTATAAATTATATGTTTAAAGAGAGACAAATAAAAATTTAATTGCGCGCTATAATTATTTTTTAAAATATAAATTACTTTATACATTTCGTGCTTTATATAATTTAGATATATTCTATGAATTAATGATGTGTTTTTACAACTCCGTTGTTTCGTTTCATAATATATATATGATATATCCTGGTTAAATTATTTTCGTAAAGTATTAAATTATATTTATCTTAATTTTTCGAAATCATTTTAAAAAATAATCGAAAACTTTTTTACGAGTGTAAAGTTCGGAGAAGTAGTATGAAAATAATTACTCCAGAAAATCTTTTAATACCAAAGGCTTATCGTTAATACCAAAAAAAGTATATAACTTATTTTAATATACTTCATAGCAAACTTGCGTAGACTCGCGTTCAGTTTCTTTTTCTAACATTAAACGAGATGCAATAAATTCAAACTTAGAGCAACAAATTAGTAATAAAGTAGCACTTAATTAAGTCACGTATTTAGAATGTGATTTCTCGGGATGCGAGATTAATGAAGTAATTTTAAGAGACATGTTGTTAATTGCGATACTCGTTAAGAATTGTTGAAATAGACGTTTAAAGCAATCTTGAAATCTTGCTCAACGAGAATGAGTCATAAACAGCATTTTCAAATGGCTTGACATTGCATAGAGAATACTAAGGGTATAATTTATGTCACAAAAGAAGGTTACAATTATAATATTTTGCATCGTTTTTAAACCAAGCGCGATTTCTTTGCATACCGATGAGACAAGAATAAACAACCAAGTAATAAAAAAGAATAAACAACCAAGGTTATTATAAGCATGACTTGTAAAAAAAAAACCTGGATCGATCATGGTCATCGTTGTATAAGATTGATATTACATTTTTTTTTTTTGTAACAAAGTAACAGGTTTATTAGGTTAATAATAGATTATTCATATCTTATATTATACGATTCTTACATATTAATTGTGTAGTAATTAAAAAATTTCGGAATATGAACATTACTATTTTGCGGTTGATGCGTTAACGAATTCATGTACAAAAAGATGGAAAGAAATTTACCACGTATGATTGTGAGTTTACAAAGTTCCAAGTTAGCAACAAGTATCTCGTCGACGAAAATGTGTCCGGACTAGCAGCAATGCAAGCACGTCGCACAAGTATGGAAATGTAGCTGAACTAATTAAGGAAATATTCTCGCCTAGAACGCTTCAGAATACTCGTGTCGTTGCGGAGAACTGCAATGTAATTTCGGTTGCTTTCGCGTTAACTATGTTTCCACGATAATAAAACCAAAGGGAGGATTATTCTAACGTGAGTCGTGCTTTATATGCAACCATGACCAACTGCAAGTGACGGATATTTATTTTATTAATTTAATTCATCGAGTTTGTCAATTTTTATTAAACAATTGAAATAAAAAAAAGTAGCAATAACAGGGTGTCTATTCAAATCTTGTAAAAAAAAATTCCCTGAAAATTCCCTGATCTTCCAGGTATTTTTGTTCAAAATCCCAGGTAAAGAGAATATTTTTTAAAGACTTTTTTGGTGCAATTTTTTAGAATAAGTTTTTTTATGGTACGCGTTTTCTAATGCTTTTCACTTATATAAAAAAAAATACAAAGCCACAAAAAAATTGAATAGCTTTCGTTAAGATAAATATTTTTGACTTCCATAACATTTTTATTTTTTATGGTTAAAATTTAAAATAAAGGATATGTACTGTATATTCAATATTTTGTTAAGACATTGAATATATAAATAGATATATAAATTTATAATATATATATTTTAAATATATATTTTAAATACATAATTCCCAAGCTGGCTTATTGACGGATTTTCTACTATTTATAGTAGAAGAGCAAAATTATCAAAAAAAGTAGTTTTTTTTTAAATTTCCTGACTCCCAATAAAATTCCATGAGAATTCCCTGATTTCTCCAGATACAAAAAAATTCCCTGAGATAATTCTTAAATTTTCCATGTTTTTCCAGGAAGTAAACACTCTGGATAAAATAAAAATTCGTGATCTGATAAATCAAGACGTGCCAATTTCGCATTAGCACTTGTTACAGTTTTAAAATTAATTCGATATTAATTGATAAAAAAAGTTAGATACTAGATAAAAATTTCTCTCTTTCATCTATATCTTTGAACCTTCTGTTGAGTCAACGCGGATGGGTCGCGACGAATCTCGTCGTTGGAAAAATAGGCTCGGTCGAGTGTAATATCGGAGCGTTGACATGCCGGAGAGATCAATTGGTTAACGCGATTAGTACGACCTTCGGGATGAGTCGGGACGGCACATGATCTGATCGACGACCCGACCGCGCGTGGGCTTTCGATGAGAAGCGCGCGCTTTTGACGAGCGGAACGCTTTAAATTCGTGTTCAAGGTTCGATGTTCACGGCCGCCGGTTATATCGAGCCGACAATGGCCAAGGATAGTGAAAGCCACGTACGATCAGCGCACGTGCAGGGGTCGTAAAACAATTTCCTGCTGGGCGCTCGAATTCGCCGATACGTCAAAACCACGTGGACGGTTTCACTTTGACGTAATCGAGGCGCGCGCGAAAGGAGACCTCGCGATTTTGCGTGTGTATGTGTATGTGTGTGTGTGTGTGTCGCGAGTTAGCACTTAGATGCACTTATTGTTAGACGGTGGAAGCATTTTAAAAAGCCATGCTACACGTCGCATATCGCGGCCGGTTCTGCGATTGCTTGGGGCACATTAAAGAAAATCCACGCGTCACTTAATGATTCCGCAGATCGTTGCACGTTGCAGACCGGACTGCGGATCATTTGCATAATTGACGTATTACCGATCGCTTAGAGAGCTGTCGCTTTAGCTCGTGCATGTTCAAAGACTTCCATCAATCAATCGCAAATGATGGTGTAAGACAGAACGAAAGTATATAGTATGTGTTGTCTCCGTTAGAGAGAGGGAGAAAAAAAACCAGAGAGATTTGATTATTATAATCATTTTTGCAATCGTCTTCTAATAGCCATTCATAAACACCGTTATAAAATGTAGTGCAATGTGTAAAAATTATTGACGTTGCAATAAAAATGTTACTTTAGTTTTAACATTATGTTCTTTAAATCTATATTCATTTCACATATTAAAATGGCTATCTGATTATGACAAGCAATTAATAAAAGTCACAACGTTATGCTCGAACGTTAAAATATGAATACATGCGTCTTTGACTTGTAATATAATTCAGACAAAGTACAGCTTAGACAGTTTAGACACATAGTTTAGACAGTATCATTGATCTTATAAGATGAAATGCGGCCAATCTGATTGGAAGCTGTTCAAGAAATCGCGGAGTTTCTTACGGGAATTACACGAAGCAGTCTAAAATCACGCAGGATTTCTTAAGAACTGTTTTTTTTTTTTCTCGAACTGGCAAGTTGCCTTCCGTGTCCCGGCTTTGGGGCAGGAACGGGAGGAGAAAAACAGGAGGAAAAGAAGAAGAGCCGGCGGAGACCAGGGGTTCAAATACGTCGAATCTTAGGAGAGAACGAAACGAAGCTGCCGTCGCGACGAAAAGAATTCAATTTTCAGCTCTGAGGAATCCGAAGGAGCCGCTGTCTCCGTCTCAAAATCCACGGGATGATCAAGCAGGAATTTATCAAATTTGAGCGGACAAAAAATATAACACATCTCTAACATTGATAATATTTCGAACACTTTCCTCATCCCTTCGCGCGCGACATTCGTATTGTTTTTTTTTCTCTCTCGATTTTTCTCCCGTCGATATGACCGATAAAGACCTCGAAAAAGGGCGGAAGAAAAACTCTCGCGGTGGAGCTCTTCTCTCGCTGCACTCAGCTCCACCTTCAAATGGACCGCTCGGGTAGGGGGTGGGAAAGAGGAGGGGAAGGGCTTTTCTCTCGGCGATCTCGGACGCGATGGTCCAGCCAACTGGATTCTACAGCTTGGTGTTTTCAGACGAGTACCCGTTAAAAGGACTTCGCGGAATGGAAGTATCAATCCTGGAATATTGCTCGCGAGTCGGATTTTTGTTCGATTCGTTCTCGCCATTTGGGGGGATTGTTGGACACGCGATAATAAAAAATGCCAGGGCGAACACTGTTGACTGTACATTGTACGATTATTTTTCCGATACGCAATTTAAAAAGTGAAAGTGTTTAAATAAACTGACGTGCATGAAACGTAATTGTATATAAAATACACCGATAATAATTTCTCTACATATATATGTGTCTATACATATATCTGTTAATCGTAACAAAAATTCAGATGAATCGATTCGAACGATTTAATACTCGCAAAAGAGAGAAAGAAAAAAATACGCAATACTATAAATACATGCACAATGCGACAGGGAATAGTGATTACACGTAAATAAATACAGTTGGGATCAAATGCAATTATGAATATTAAATCAACATTAATTAGAGTAAATCACATACACCGCAAGATTTTAATTAATACCGGCAAATGTTGGTTAATATTTGGCCAGAATCCCCTGCCCCCGTCCCTCCTCTCCCCGGAGATATTTCCATGAAAGGATGATGCAATATTGCCGCGTTTTCATGACGTAATTGTAATAATATGTGCTCGCGTTAAACATTTATTTATTTATTTTTATGTCCTACACATCCTATATCTTTTTACGAGTCTTCTGCAAAAGAAAATTCCCTCACACACATTAGACTTGAGACTTACAGCGTCTCCGCAATTCCGAGCAATATAGCGACAAAGGAAAAGAAGGTTTGAAATGTGAGAACAGTAGAAAAAATTCAGAGAAGAAGACGCTCGCACAAAACTTCTCGCAGGGGCAATGCTAAAAGATGGGAAGAAGATCGAGAAGATTTTCAAGAAAGACGGAAAAAAAGGGGATCGTGAAAAAGATATATATTTATATTATACTTCATCACGTTGCTCAATGCGTATATTAACCGAGAAACATTTCATTATAATTGTGTATGAAATATTCGACAAGAAAGAAATATGCACAGAATTAAATTACAAGTTACTAATAAATATTTAACTTATTTAATTTTTATTTATTTATTTATTTATTTTTTAAACTAGAGGGAGACATTACATAATCAAACGGTTTAAAACGCTGCTTATATAAATTCGGATAAACGTTAATTTGGTAAGAACGCAAAATTTATTCCAGGAAAAATAAACAAATATTTTGTCAATTTGGAAAATTATATTAAAATAATTATCATTAGAGCATATGAAGGCATAATTTTCAATTAAAAATATAATTATAAAGAGAAAAATAGAGAAATAATAAAGAAAAATAAAAAGTAATTAAATTAAACTCGATGTAATACAACCATAAGCAAAGCACTCCAGAAAATTACATTCCAATGGAGGTCAGTTATAAATTTTTGGATTAAAGATCGGGGATTAATCACTGACAGTAGTCTCCATTCTCTCGGCTTTATTTGATATATATATATAAGCTCTTCAAATGTTTGCCTTCGCGAACAATTTGATTGTGACTTCCGAAACGGTATTGTTTCGCAGGTGCAAAGATCCTTGGGAAATTATGTCGATTTGACGGATAAAATGAACGGCGGATCGTAAAGATCGAACTCGAGTGCGCTTGTATCGTCTACCGTAAATTATGTAAAGCGGGGAATGTGGGACATGATCTAACAATAAGAAACGTCCAAGAGAACGTAACATAATGTAAGGCATTAACGAGAGCATCACGTTAGGTCGTGAACAATGTCTGCGAGGATCGAGGCAAGCGCGAAATAGTGGTGTGTCTGCAATATGGACCAACCCAGTTGCTTAATTGCACGAAAATTTGCAGTTTATTCTCGTAACATTCAACATTGTTGACCCGTCCTCGCGCGAATCAAAACGTGAATAATAATCTGCGATCGGATATCCCCGAAAAA
>NW_021852138.1:70993-75791 GCF_003651465.1 Formica exsecta
ATATATTAAATATATATTTTATTATTAATTATTCTTAAACAAAATGTTAAAACAGAATAAAAAATTAAACTTCAAGCCTCGGTAAAAAAAAAAAAAAAAGTTAGATATCTGTATATCAATATTTTTTAAACAACATAATATTTCTATTCTCGTTCACCTAAAATCACAAAGTGACAAGAGATAACTTCGGGATGTCTACGTCGTAACTTGAAAAGTGCAGAAGCTAATATTCGGACCGGGGCACGTCGCTTTGTCGTTAATTCGCGAAAACGTGAGAACAGAAGTAACCGGGAGTTTCGTTTTTCCTTCAGCATTCTCAGCGTTATCCTCTTACTTCCGGTGTCTCTTACAGCTCAGGACGTCGAGTTGGCGACGTTGGCGCTTTTTAAAGAGAACGGGGTAGGAGAGTGAGAGGGGGAGGGGGAGGGGAGGGATAGAGGGAGGGGGGTGATTCATCGCGCGCTATTACGCCGTAATGGAGTTTTCCTCGTGAAAAATAGCGCGGCACAGGTAGGGCGCGCTTTCGCAGATAGAGGAAGAAAATAGTGTTGCCGGAGGTACTGTTCGCGCAATAGAGACAGCGCGAATAAAATTTTCATACCCCCCGTGCCGTGGTAGAAGCACGTTGCGCCGCTTCATATCTCTCCTTCTTTTTTCCTCTTTCCGCGTGAAACGGAAAACGCAAAGTCAGATACGCTTCGTCCTGCGACGACATAAATTCCCGGATAATACTTTCCGAATGCGATGACCAAAAGGATAATCGCGAGAGTAAAACATATA
Source organism: Formica exsecta (assembly GCF_003651465.1). Lineage (NCBI taxonomy): Eukaryota > Metazoa > Arthropoda > Insecta > Hymenoptera > Formicidae > Formica > Formica exsecta. Next base: position 71,774 of record NW_021852138.1, read on the forward strand.
GGTCGTCTCGTAAAAAGATTACGAGAATATCGACGACTGCGAAGTGCTATAAAATGAACGATCCGCGAAAAGAGAACGCCGTTTCCGACTCTCCTCCATTGAAATAAGAAAAAGAATCTACGCTTTTTTTTTTTTTTTTTTTAAGAATTAACTAGATTTATTTAATAAAGCTCTTTTATTTAGCGATCTGCGAAAATAGGACACTTGCGGAGATGGAATAGAATCTCGACAAAAACGTAAAGGAGCATTTTCAAGAAATAAAAACCTGCGACATTGTTCGAGAGAATAATCAGTTTTACGAGGATGAAGAATCGCGAAAGTATCTTGCGCGAAATTCTCGACATATGCGTAAGTTTCTGATGGAAAAGCCATAAGCCCGGAAACTTTTGCTCTCTTCTCCGAGTTCCTTTGAAGTCGAAGCGGAACCCGAAGCGCTTTGTGAAACTGTAAGCCAACTTTCGATTAAAATCTCCGCGCGGCAGAAATCCGGAAAAATCCAACCCGCCGCTAAATATTCCGCAAAAAAGTAATTTCGTGATATTAATCTCTCTACGCGTGTGTATCGCGATGACAGATCGCAGAGATTCGAGCGGCAGGTCTTTACGGAATTATCAATGCCAGTGCTTTTTCGTCCCGTTAATAATTCGCAACTCCGTTGCAATATTATACTATCCGTTCATATAAACGCGTGAGATGGTCTTGTTTTGTTCAGCGCACGCGAGAATTGCCGGATTCGTGTTTGTTTACGTGATGTAAGCGAAACGTTGAAGCACGTAGTGCTATTATATCTGTAAACAATAAATATTTGGCGAGAGAATTAAACGCATACTGATATTAACTGTTATCTACAAATCGGGCGGCAGCTCCGACGCCGCGGAAAATTTTTCATCGATTCGCCGCATCGCGTTTTTTAATGTGACTTAACGCGCCGATTGTATCGAGACAATACGACGTTTATTCGGTAGAATCAATGGCAATTTTCATTCGTTTCCATTCGCAATAAACGCCTCGGATTTAGGGGAATGGTACGATACGCGGAAATAATATACACAGTGATACAAAGAAACGGACTTTCGAGATTGTTTTCGAATAATGATGTGATACGATGTCCTATTACATATAAAAAAAGAGCAATTTGTTTATGAATATTTTTTTTATAACACGTGTACAAAAGTCCAGCGAAACAATAAATAAACGTATTTATTTCTATTCATACATTATTGAAAAGTGTGAATTGAACATTTAAATGCAGAATATATTTGCATGGTTTCGGGGGAGAAATAAGAAATCGAATTCTGTTTATTAAATATTAATAATAGCAAACTAATTAAAAAATCATTTTCCGTTCGCGATGTATTTACATTTACTACAGCTCTTTCGAATTAATTCATACAAACGGGACAAAATAATTACGCTAAGCTACAGCGATAGATGCATTTTGTGAATTCTCTAATAAATTCATGAAATATTCGTAAAAAAAGAATTGAGTAATTCAAAGTATCATGTGAATCGTTTCCTCTGCAGAATTTGATTTGCAAACGGCGATCGCTACAATTTCCCAGAATATTTTAAGAATATCCTGTACGGGATATTGCATACGAGCAAAAATATATATATATTGCATGGTAGTATTTGTATACTTCACTGTAGAAGACTTCTCCATTCGAGGCAAGAACGCAGCGAAAAATAGATACGATATTCGAATTTCGCATCAAATATTTCTCTTGGTTATTTCACGAATAACAACCGGGCAAGTGTTGCCGCGAAATAATGATAAATGAAATATATTAAGCTATCTAAGCCAAATTATCAGAACATAATAAATTATATATAAAATTAATTTGCTAATTTTTTGCTATTTTTTGTTTTCAAAAGTAATTTTTTTTGCTCCAACTATTAAAGAGTTACGAATATAATATATAGTTCTTCGTAACTTTTTAATAGTTGGAGCGAAACAATTATTTTTAAAAGCAAAAAGATTAGCAAATTAATTCCATATATAATTTATCATGTTTATGAAATTAATTATATATGGAATTAATTTGCTGATTTTTTTGCTTTTAAAAATAATTGTTTTGCTGCAATTATTAAAAAGGGCTACAGTAGATTCGTGACTTTTTAACAGTTGAAGCAAAAAAATTACTTTTGAAAACAAAAAATAGCAAAAAATTAGCAAATTAATTTTATATATAATTTATTATCATGTTCTGATAATTTGGCTTAGATAGCTTAATATACTTTGATAAATTCGCGAGATTGCATTGATAATAATCTCTGAATAGTGTATTTTCCGTAGACCAAACATTCACGGAAAAGTCATGAAAATAATGATATATTTTGATTTTAGCAAAAAGAGAGGAAAAAGAGAGTGCGAATAAATGGATGAAACTTGACAGAAGAGATCTTTATATCGTAGATGCTTACATATATTCGCATCGAAAGGCAGTAAAATAGATTCACGCTTAGTCCGTGACTATCTCTGCGATTGCACATAAATAGATACTGCTTTTTACGTGTCTCATAGCTATACAAGCTATAAACGCATAATCGGTATAATAAAACTGCAGTAAAATATGATGACTCGCTTTTCAGATACGATCGTTAATCATGCCAAGACTCAGCACGTCTCAAATAACAGACGTGCCTGCGCGATCGTTTTATAATCAAAGATCGGATGTAATGTATATCGACACGCTACAACTAAATCAATTCTTAATAGAATAACGGTAAACATATCAAGTGTGCATGACGACATCATTATACAATAACCTACAGTTGGCAGAAGTCGGGAGTAAAAAATAATCGGGACGGCTAAATTAAAAAATATTATAAGTAAATTAAAAATTAAAAATTTAATTAAAAATTAAAAACTTAAAAATTTTGTGTAAAAAAAATATTCGGACGATATAGAAGAACAAATCGCGTGTGTCGAAAAAATTGAATTGACAACATGAGATATAGATAATATATTCTGACAATATCGCTTTAAAAAACAACAAGAGTGCAGAGAAGCTAAATTAATAAAATTTCTAATATTATGAACCACGAAATAAATTTCGAAATTTAATTACTGATAAAATATTGACATGGAATATTCCTTTAAGCAAAAGTCGTAATGTTTCGCAATAATATACAATCTGGGTCTCGGCGAGAAACCTTGAAAGTGTTGGATCTGAGCCCGAGAAACTACGTCACTGCACGATTCTCTGTACGCCTACGTTCATACGCGAACACATACCAACACGCATACATAGAGTTGAGGCCAGTCCCTGTTTACACGATGTTTCGTTCACAAGGAGAGCCCTCAAACTTGATCTTTGAAAGAAACAACTTGTTCGCGAGACCTCGCTTTCGAGAGAAGTTTTCGTCGAGAAATTTTCGAATTGGTATTCCTAATCTGGCGGGTGTATTTCCGTTTCCTTTGGCGAGTCGTGCATTCTCGTCCCTCGGATCTTCAATCACGAGAAAGGGGAGAGAGGAAACATGTATCGGATACGATGAATTATACTTAAAAGAGTCCAGTCTACTTTAGCAGTATGAAAAATTGACGTCTTTTAGAAATTTTTTTTATTAGAATATTAGAAATATTGATCTTTCTGGAGTTTTATACATATGTTTTTATTGATGTTTAAACAGTACGTCAGTATTTTTAAATTTTAGATATTTAGCTTTTTTTTTTGTTCAATACGAGTGTGACATCTGTTTCTCGTATATTTGTCTGAAATTTAAAAAAAATGATTTAGTTTTATTCAGTAGGATATTTTTAGGATACTGAACCTAATTAGAACTTAAAATTAAAAAGATTAATATTTAATATTTTCAAAATAAATTAATATTAAATTAATAATTAATTTAATAAATAATCTTCAAGAAATAAAAAGATTTCAGCAAAATTGAAATATATGTAATTTTTAAATGACACTACTTTGTTATTTTACAATTTTTTCTAATAAAATTAGGTTAAAAACATATGTAAAACGCTAAAAAATATCAATATCTAATATCCTTAAAAAAAAAA
>NW_021852138.1:77059-79085 GCF_003651465.1 Formica exsecta
TTGCTATATAAATAAAGATGTTTTTTTATTTTAAAGAACCAGACGAAAATATTTTTCTTCCCTTCCTTTCTTCCCGGCGTCTCCGTGACGTCATAGCCTCTGCCCTAAGACTCCGTATCAAGCAGTCTCAGCTACCCGGTCAACCCTGCCCGTACATGTATGCACGTGTTCATGTAGCGTTATATCACTTGCTTTATTCTAGCGGTATTCAATTTTTCTCTTTTCAACAGGAAGGGTGGAAGAGGGTGGGCGACATATACCGTACATCTCCCGGTTTTCCTCTAAGGGGGGCGATGGGGCAATGACGTATACCGCACGATATCCTCCGGTTTTCCATAAGGGAGGTGGGGAGGGTGGGTGCCATATGGAGAGACATCTCCATCCTCGGTGGCCGCCATCTTGCCGATTCTTACACACGTGTTATTTTGCCGCGTTTTTCCCTCTCACTCGGAAACATGCTCCTCATCCAATCAAACTGCCGGCAACTATAGGGAAGCCAATCAGAGCGTAGGGTCCCCTATGCCGGAGGACTACTCTCTACAAATACTACATCTAATCCTTATTCTAATAAGATTTCAGCTAGCCCAGCATACTAGGACCCTGTCTGGAAATGTGGAGGACCCAGGTTCGAACCCCGAGAATTTCCACTCGCCCGGAAAAAAAATAAATAAAAAAAAAAATAAAAAATAAATAAATAAAATAAATAAAAATAAAAAAAATAAATCATCAATTTTTTATATTGCTAGAGTAGCTTGAACCCTTAATCTCGAAGAGACGAGCGTCTGCTCGAGTTCTCTCATCACGTCTCGTCCCTCGAAGGGCTAACGCGAACGTTTGTACGCGGACGGACATGGGATCCGATCGACGGGATTGTCTCGATTGTGCGAGTAATAACCGTGATGCACGAATTGCACAAACGATTCACTTATCAAGCATCGTAAATCGTCCATCATTCGATATTACTGCCACGAGATTTCCCGTGTCGTTTTTGGTCGGAGCACCTGTTCGTGATTCGATTAGACTCGCTCGTCGACTATTGTTGTCCATATAGGCCGTCTTTATAAGCTCGAGATGACAAATCGAAATTATTCATTATTCCAATCGAATCGAAATGATTGTGTCAAGGTTTGGGTCGAAGGACGATTTCGACATGAACAAGAAGCATATCGCATTTATAATTTTAATATCGAGTGAACTATGTATTACATACATGCGTGCACATTTTATTAACAAGTACACGTTGTATTTATGCGAAGAATCGCACTGTAATATTAATGCGACGTAGCGTTAGTCTGATTATGCAAATGATGCATTGTATTAATAAGCGAATATTGCCGGATAATAAGAAGTAGATCGAAAGCAACGAGAGCACAAAACGAATATACGCGCCAAAAGCTCGCGAAAAAGCAATAATAATTATCAATCAAATTTGAAAATAATTTTTATTATAAAATAAAAATTTTCAATCACGAGAAAGGGGAGAGAGGAAACATGTATCGGATACGATGAATTATACTTAAAAGAGTCCAGTCTACTTTAGCAGTATGAAAAATTGACGTCTTTTAGAAATTTTTTTTATTAGAATATTAGAAATATTGATCTTTCTGGAGTTTTATACATATGTTTTTATTGATGTTTAAACAGTACGTCAGTATTTTTAAATTTTAGATATTTAGCTTTTTTTTTTGTTCAATACGAGTGTGACATCTGTTTCTCGTATATTTGTCTGAAATTTAAAAAAAATGATTTAGTTTTATTCAGTAGGATATTTTTAGGATACTGAACCTAATTAGAACTTAAAATTAAAAAGATTAATATTTAATATTTTCAAAATAAATTAATATTAAATTAATAATTAATTTAATAAATAATCTTCAAGAAATAAAAAGATTTCAGCAAAATTGAAATATATGTAATTTTTAAATGACACTACTTTGTTATTTTACAATTTTTTCTAATAAAATTAGGTTAAAAACATATGTAAAACGCTAAAAAATATCAATATCTAATATCCTTAAAAAAAAAA
>NW_021852138.1:79872-85847 GCF_003651465.1 Formica exsecta
TATATATAATATAAATATAATATTATTTATTATATTTATATTTATTATACATATAAAGTAAAAAAGAAACCTCAATAAAAAAAAGGAACAATCTTCGATTCCTTTATTATAAGGAAATTATTACCTTTTCAAATTATTTTCGGCAGATGAAAAGCTATTTAAAAGTGTCATAACATGCGCGTAAAGAGTGCTACACTTAACAATGTAATAATTACAAATGTTTGTTATATAAAAAAACGTCACAAATATTTTCAAAAGAATTAATTTATAAAAAATTCTTATTTAGACATTTTGCTTTTTTTTTACATATGTTTATGTATAATACTTTAATAGCTTTTTTAATGTTCGTTTTTCTATTAATATTTCGCGGTACAAAAAGCGATAACATTTATTAGAATATATAAATACATTTATCAGGATATATAAATACATTGCAATTTTGGATAACGAAAAAAATAGAACGACTGCGTGATGCAGCGTTTCCGTTTCGTCACGAGCGCGGGGAGGTCATCTGATGGAAGCCTAAAGTAGTAAATTGTGCAAGTTGTACATACATGTATATTAATCGGTGCAACGCGAAGGTAATTCAAATCGCGCAACGCAGTTCTATGACAACACAATTCAGCAGCAGGCGCAAATAATTCTATTCCGGTGATGCTTCAATAGATTGATTAAAACGTTTAGATTTTAACGATGATTTATACAAACACTGTGTTTGTATCGTCGATGGACGACAGAGGAAGATCAGAGGTGGCCAGAGATACATTTAATCGAATTTACTTTTATAATGTTGCAAATAAATCTCGTATAATAAAGCTTATTCTTGGATCTATTTAGTGTTGCACAAACTGATATTTAATCGCAGCTTTAAGAGCGCGTACGTTTTATGACCATTTTGCCGAAAAAAAAAAGCCTGTGATCACTAAGTATATATCTTTGCTCTTTGCTTACTTTTCAACTTCGATACCGTCGATAATCCTGCAAAATTCGCCGAGTTGTACGTGCGCTACCGAAACTTTCCTCATTACGCTTAATTATTCAAACTGCCATTATTATTATCTTGCTTTAATATTCCCGCAAGATAGGCCGAAAGTCAAAAACTTCCCTAAGCAATTTTCTTTGTGGCACAAAGGACAAAATTAGCAAAATCCCATAATAAAGAAAAATGTATAACTGGTAAACGGCGGGTTATTTTAATCGGTCACTTAAAACACACACGCATAATTTTCGTTCTCTTATCTGTTAACCAAGATTACGTATATCCTATGGGATACCGTTTGAACATGGAGGGAGAGAGAGAGGGAGAGGGATCTGTCGTCCCTTCCGGGCACACGAGAAAGATAACGCAATATCTATCGCTACGAGAATTTATCGTGAAAAGTACAAAGCTTTCAGGCTTTAGACACGTTCTTAATCGATCTTCTCTTTCCTTCTTCTTAATAGCGGCTCGCGTTTTAATGGAGTCGACGAGACGCTTTCCTTCATCGATAATCGAATTATTCGAAAAACGAGTATTCTCTCCGTTCAACGTGAGCAATAATTCGAAAAATCGAGGAGAGCAGGATAAATGGTACGATGACGAAAATCAAACGAGATTAATGTAAGTGTCTGACAGTCGTGTCAGCGACATTTATCGGTAGAAAAGAAAATGGAAAAAAATATATATAAATAATTATTTATTTCTTTCAATTAGCATCGATTAAGAGAGTCGCACGCTACGGAACGTTACGGATTTGCTCGCTCTATTTGACCCTCGAACAAGAAAAAAAAAAAAAAAATTCGCGACGCTCTCAGACACACGTCAAGAGTACATAATACAGACTGCGTTTGAATAATGGCCGCGACCGAATAATGCGCGGTTGATTCATCGCGTTGCTGATAAGCCGATTCAATTTCCGAGGGGGTCGGGGAGGTCCCCCGACAGCTCGCAGGTGAGATTAATCGTCCCTAAAGGGACAACGCAATCTGTCTGGAGGAGGGGGGAGGTCGTCTCGTTGCAATAGAGGAGAGATATACCTTTCTTGCCGAGCGCGAAACGGCCACGCACGATATTCCGCGGATACCTACCGTCGTCGCGGGCTAATTGCAGCGCATTCCCCCTTTCCTCCCCCCACCGCCCCCTCCTCCCCGCGAATGGGCCCCACGCGGCGATTAATTACCCGGACGAGAGCGGCCAATTAAATGCGACAAATCGTCTACATTGCTGCTGCGCGTAGCGCGACACAGTTTCTCCCCCTCCCCCCTCCCCGCCACCGCGCTTGTTTCCGGTTCCCGAATGAAAAGCCGGATTACGCGAGGGGCTCCGACTGTGTCAGAGAGGTGAGAGGTGAGATAGATATCGCTTTCGTTTCGATATAATGGTGACGCCACGCGTGATAATGCATATGTATGTGTATGTGTGCTTTGACAAGACAACGTTGTTTTATTAATATATCTTATATAATGTGAATTAATTTTCTTTTGAAATATATGTATATATAAATTGTACTTTTAGCTTCCGTTGATTTGACGTCATTATTAATGATAATGCCAAATTAATTATTATTAATGATATAAATAGCGACGAAAATCGAAAAAAAAATTATGCTATTTCAAATGTAAAATAAAAATATTCCTTTGTCATTATTAATGATATAAATAGCAAGAAAAATAAAAAGAAAATTACGCTATTTCAAATGTAAAATAAAAATATTCCTTTTTTTCTGCTGATATTTATTAGAATAAGCGACAGCTATTCTGAATAAAACCCTATCGATCAGGATTTAAAGAGTGATTATCAACAGTGTTATATCTGTATTAAATTTATACGATTAAATATCCTAATGAGTGCAGGTTATCGTGTCAACAACGTGTAGTAATTAGCCCATTTATCCATTACTCGCGATTCGATAGAATAATTATTCAATCTTGATTATTGGTGATATTTTTGATTCCATCGGGCTTTGAATAATTTATCTACTTTTATCATCTGTGAATATCAACGGTTATTTAAACTGTAAAAGATATCTATATTAATGTTCCAATCATCGACATTTCTATTTATTTCTTTCGAAAGTGGAGCAATCGAGGCAAAATCTCTATTAAAAGAGTATCAAATATATAATTCGAACATCGCGATCGATAATAAGAGAGAAAGAAAGAGAGAGAGAAAGAACACATTTCGACTATAATATTTATTGAACTTTCCATCGCGTTCACGATGGTTAATACTACCGCTTTGTTTTATAGAGAAGAATTCAATCTTCTCTTTGTAATCCGTTTATCCGTAATCTAGCTTTATTTTAGATATAATTTAGCACCAGAACTTGCGTAAACTTTGGGGAATACTGGTAATCTCTACATCTCGCAGTCGTGGTATACGTGCGGAATATAAAGTACCATTATTACTTTCATTACACTTTAATCTTCTTTTAATGAAAAGAATTAAAAGTTTTTGCAGCCGAAATTAGGGTAAATTTGTTTTATCACACCTTTGTGATAACATCTGTAATAAGAATGAGTTGTAAAAATTTATGTAAATTACCTTCAATGCAAACAACATGTGATTAAAAAAACACCTGTTCTTGCACAAAATCTGTTAAATAAAAATTCTCTTTAAAAGGAATAAGTGCATAAAAAATGTCGGAATTTTTTTCCCTTCTAATCTATCATATTTATTGAAAAAAAAAAAGAGCGAAACAGGAGTCAACTTTTTATCAATTGATAAAGTCACGATGCGACATATAAACGTAAAAGAAATCCTTGTTTAACATGATAACTATCGATCCCTTTATCCATTTTTATTTCAGTTGAATATTTTTCTCTCGTCAAATGCCCTGGGACCGATTTAATTGCCGCAACGATAAATCGTTTATTCGATTCGTCCGGCATTTTCATCGCAGCAACGAAGCACTCCCGACGACATCCGATTAACCGACGTCGACCCGGCGTCACTTCCGTTATTACGAGCGAATTGCCTCGACCCTCGGATGCACGTTCCTCCGTGGTTAAACAGCTGACTCGTGTGTACACTGTCCGTGGTATATATGGGTTTACGGAAACGTCCCTTGCTATAAGTCAGAGATTCTCAGTCGGTTGTTTCATTGCTATTTCCGTGTAATAGAAAATCGACGAGAGATTCCTTTGGTTGATCCCTTTTCTTAGAATTTTGCTTCCTCATAGAGGAAGCTGTTTCCGTGACAAAATTTTTTTTCGAGTTTTCTATGCCAATGTGTTTAGAATGTTCCAAAACGTCGAAAAATCATATTCCTAAAAAATGTCTATGTATGTATGTATGTATGTACGTGTGTATGTAAAAAATATTTATATATATTTTTTTCCATTTTCTTTTCTACCGATAAATGTCACTGACACGGCTGTCAGATACTTACATTGAAAAAAATAGAAGGATATATACTTGTTATATATTCCTGACGAATAGTATTAGACCGTTCATCTTGAGTTATATAGGGTGTCTATTCAAATCATGTAAAAAAAATCCCTGATCTCTTCTAGGTATTTTTGTTCAAAATTCCAGATAAAGAAAATATTTTAATGATTTTTGGTACAATTTTCCCAAAATAAATATTTTTATTGTATAGATTTTCTAATGCTTTCACTCATACGAAGGAAAGACACAAAGCCACTTAAGTTTTAAATGCTAGATTGACAAAGGTACTGAAAAAAAAACTGGATAGCTTTCGTTAAAATATTTTTACAGATAAAAATTAAAATAAAAAATATCTACTGCATATTCAATATTTTGTTAAGACATTGAATATATAATCAGAGATAGATACATATTTATAATATATTTTAAACACATAATTTACAACTTGACTTGTCGGCAAATGTCTACTGCTTACAATACAAGAGCAAAATTATCAAAGAGAGAATATTTTTAAAAAATTCCCTGAATTCCAATAAAATTCCCTGCGAATCCCGTGTTTTTCATATTTTTCCAAAGAATAGACACTCTGTTACTACTGGCGTTGGATCACGAAATAAAATGTGGCATCCTTTCATCTCATCAGACCGGATCTATTGATAACTCTTGCGTACTTATCAAGTGTTTCTCGTCGTGTAAATGCATGAAGGAATTTTCCTCTCGCGTTTTATCCACGAAAATTACTGCGTTGTACAAATTCCCGAGAGTTCTCGTAAACCGAACGTTGTCGATAAACTGTAAATTGAAAAGCGAACAGATGCGCACGAAGAGAACACACAGCAATACAAATTGCCAAATGCGGCGGCGACTGCCCCCGCGGTAAAAATGCACATCGACAAACGAAACAATTTCTTTAAAGAGCAGTGCACGAAACGCCCGTTGCCCCCTCCGGGATCAAAAGAACAAAGGAACTCGAACGCACCAGTCGCCACTTTCGAACTCTCCAATACTGGAGAGTAGTGGGTGCGGTGAGATAGAATCGATGATCAAAAGGCAAAACATCGATTTGGTATTTGCTGGAATGTCCAAAATTTCGCGAGAAGATTCCATTCTATCTTCGTATGTATTTCTATTTTTAATTTATATTTGTATGATATTATTTAATTTATATTTTATATTATATTATTTAATTTATATTTTATATATGTATGTACGTGTGTATGTGCGTATGTATGTACGCAATATATTGTACAATCTCTAACTTACGCAATTTTTGAGATATCGGGCTAAATTTTTTTTTACGTGGATAGAGTATCATTCAAGGATGGTTGGTATTGAATTTGGCGAGAATCGATGAAAAGGTTCATTTTTTATAAAATTTTTAATTTTTTGAGAAATGTCTGTACACGCTGTAACTTTTGGAAAATTTGAGATATCGGATTAAATTTTTTTACGTGAATAGAGTATTATTAAAGGATGTTTGATATTGAATTTAGTGAGGATCGGTGAAAGAATTCATTTTTTATAAAATTTGGAATTTTTTGAGAAATGTCTGTACACGCTGTAACTTTTGGAAAATTTGAGATATCGGATTAAATTTTTTTACATG
>NW_021852138.1:90174-97268 GCF_003651465.1 Formica exsecta
GGCGAGAATCGATGAAAAGGTTCGTTTTTTATAAAATTTTTAATTTTTTGAGAAATGTCTGTACACATTGTAACTTTCGCAAATTTTGAGATATCAGGTTAAATTTTTTACATGGATAAAATATTATTAAAGGATGGTTGCTACTGAATTTGGTGAGTATCGGTGAAAGGGTTTATTCTTTATAAAACTTTGAATCTTTTGTGAAATGTCTGTACACGCTGTAACTTTCGGAAAATTTGAGATATCGGATAAATTTTTTTACATGAATAGAGTATTATTAAAGGATGTTTGAATTTAGTGAGGATCGGTGAAAGAATTCATTTTTTATAAAATTTGGAATTTTTTGAGAAATGTCTGTACACATCCTAACTTTCGCAAATTTTAAGATATCAAGTTAAATTTTTTAACATGAATAGAGTATCATTAAAGTGAGGACTGATGCCCGGTTTTTATAAATTTCTTTTAAAATATAAATTTTTGAATTTAGAAAAAGATATTTTGTAATATCCGAGGTATGATTTTCTAACATTATAAACATGGGTGTATATTAGCTTATTTTTTTTTTTTTTTTTCGTGTTATAGCCATTTCTAAAGATACGATTTTTTTAATAATATCTTAATATAATATCGAGTAATTGAAAAATATTTGACGGAATAATATTCTTGTCCGACATTTCAATTAAATGATGCAAAGAGATAGCGTAAGAATATTTTTTTATAGTGTAATATATCTCAATATAATATCGAATAATTGAAAAATATTTGACAGAATAATATTCTCGTCCGACATTTCAATTAAATGATGTAATTATGTTATCTCGTCGATCTCGTGAAACGGTTAAAGCTACGATTTACGTTAAATTTCGACAATTGTTATATATACAATAGTAATCGTATCGAAATGTAACGCTATGCAGGTTATTTCGCTGCATCGGTCTCGAATGGATAATTCGATGAATTAACAAATTAGCTTATTACTTTGCGAGCGGAATAATTTGTCGGGCTATCAATATTACAAGAGTCGCTTACTATCGATCTTCGTTAACGAACCGCGAATTTTCCAACGAGGCCCATTAAGCCGGATACGCTGTCGATGCCGATAGCGTGGTGGAAAACTCGAAATGTAGCACAGCACTACGGCTAATAGTTTTCAGATTGGCCATCCTTGTGCAATACCCGCGCGTTCAAACTTGCATATCGTTATTGAATGTGAAAGGGATCGGAGTAATGGTACGCGGTGAGATGCAGTAATTTATGCGATTCCCGCGCTGGACCACGTCGGTGTATCTACGTGTGTATATGTGAGTATATATTCGCGCAGAATCGGTAAAAAGATCTTTGAACTTATATTCTTGAAAGCAATTAAATCATAGTCGATTAAGCTTCTTCCGAGAATGCAAATAAGAGACAAGTTGCATCCATAATTGTTTAATTCATTTGAAACGAAGGAGTTTTATCATGGTAGATACATTTAATCGTTTTATTTTTTTCAGAGATAGATCAAATTTAAAAAAAAAAAGCGCGAGATGCATATTTAAATGTCTCCCTATATAAAAAAAAATTAAAAAAGGAAAATTAAAAAGAAATACTTCATACATATTTTTCGACAATATTATGTATATAATCATGTGTACATCAAATACAAATATAGGTATCTCTTCGCGCTGTTTAAATGTCAGATTAAGTTCCCTCTATCTCTCCTCTCTCGTCATTACGGCTAAGATGTAACGTGCAACTACTCTGGGAGGGTCATTTCCGCTTAAAGACGGCCATGATGCAGCTTTGCTTTGCGATAAAACGTGCTAACAACTTCGTCGAAATTCAACGGTAATGACAATGCGAAGCTTGACGGTTGTTCTGACTATACAAGAAAATTGAATACAACTAAAAAGATATTTAAATGATTACAAGTAACAAGAAGATTTTTAATCTTTGATAAAAACTGATTTTTCTCTCAATTTATATCAATGCATGTATATTATATATATATATATGATTTTGACATAAATGACATATAAATTGATATATTTTTATCACACGCGTGTAAAAGTGTAAAATATATAAAAATATCTTCTCTCTCTCTCTTTCGTTCTCTCTCTTGATATTATCCACAGACGTCGCGTTCAAATTCTCTCTAGAGGAATTCAATAATTTAATTATTAATGAACGACGAACGGGAAGAATTTTCCCGTCCCGATAAATGGCTTTTCACACTCCCTCGGCAATATACCTCTCTCCGAAATTACCGCGATCAATTTTACTCGCGGAAATTAATCGCCGAGCGTATGAAGTGTCTCGGATAATTTAATTTCTCATTAGACACACGACACTGTTCGAAACAGATGGGCGGCTCACTAACGTGCGTCTGGCTAAAAGTCGGCGCTGATTGACCAGACTTTACTCAATAATAACTCCTTTATTAAGCGTTATATAAAAAAATGGTACAGGACTTTTCTGTTTAGTTTACTGTGCTCTACGTGCTCACGAGCGTTGTCAAGGGTGCTTTGGGACACCCTGTATATGCGATATTAATTTTAAATTCCTTATCGGGCGAGGTGACTGAACGTAAAATTAGTGCCCGTTACTTCAAAAGGCACATTCTAATTTAATAGTCATTTGCGAGTTCATTAGATAATTTGGTCATAAACTTTTTACCGCTGTTATACCATATGACGACATGTCCGTTAATATGAGAGTTGCCACATGTTTGATTATTTAGATCCGCTTTCAAATATTTGCATCACCATCATTTTGAGGCAGAGATTTTACTATAGCAATAAAAAAAATTCTAAAATGATCGATTGATATCGTTAGATTATAGCAAGTAAAATTATTTTTCTTTTTTTTATAATATAAAATGTCTCATTAATAAAAAAACCTCAAAGTTTTCTACAAATATATCGTGATTTATCGGATATATTTAACGCTAAGTTACAGCTATTTACAGTCGTTTAGGTAAATATAAACGTATTTATCTATGGCTGAATTGCACCAAGGGTCTAATTATGAGGTAGTGATATGGTATCTAATGATACGATAGCCTACCTAGATCATAATCCTATCCATAATGCAGACAGAGACGGAAAATTTAATTAACCACAGTTAGCGACCCTAGTTGGTGCAGCCAGTCCTATATCCGTCGGCGTTTGGCTGCAAATGTGAATTAGCACAAACGTTATTATCCAATGTCCCGAAATTAATGAGCGGTGATATATTCCCGCTGTCCTGTCCAAAATTACGATCCGTCTAGGGAAGGGATTTAAACGTTTAAACGTTCAAAGTAAAAAAAAAAAAAAAATTAAATATGACATTAACCCACCCACACACGTACATAGATGGTTATACGATATTATAGTAACACTATGTATATATCAACGCGCGTTTATCATCTGAAAATCCTTCTTAGAATGCATTATTCTTTAGGATGTTGAAAGAGAGTCATTTCAGGCTGGTTTATGCAAAACATTTTTACGACATGTCATCGTGCTTGCAAAAGACGTTATTTTGCTCAAAATCCGGCGACGCGAGAAATGCATCTCCTGCTAAAGGAAACCATATGAATGTATATGTGTGTGTCGTACATATTTTAATGCGTTCATAACCTCTGTCTAATAGACTTGGTCGAATCAGCATGGCGGCTTTGACGTACGACAAAGTTAAGATCGAGTCGTCGTATAAGAAGGGGGTCACAGGCGGCCCAATTCACGCTCCGTGTTCACTTAACATTACAATACACTTTATAATACCTCAAAATAGTCCAGTAAAATAGTATCTGAAAATGGCAAAACGGATAGACAAGCCAATTTTTTTAGGGTGAGTAGAAGGTCATAGGAGATGCCCGAATTCACAAAGTTCCAACAAAATTTCCCTGTGCGTAGGCGGCCATCTTTAAAATAAAGGTAAGTTTGGATATCTCGACTCCTATTGGTCGAATTTTTTTTCTTTTTTTTTTAAATTTTGTAGGAAAAAATATTTGCTACAACTTTTGTTTGAAAAATTTTTTAATAGGTGTCAAGGAAAAAAAGTTACAACCAAAAAAATGCCGTCAATTAGGGGGTGAACATTTTTATTGACAATTACATTGCCCCCTGTTGGTTTTATCAAAAAAATGTTCAAATAAAACTTGTAGAGGACTCAATTCTCTACAATTTTTGTATATCCGCTTTTGCGATGACTCAAAAAATACCAAAGATAGAGGACGCCAAAGTTGACTATGTCTAGTAAATTCTATTTTTCGTGGGGAAAATTCCCGTCTTTATTGTGAATTGTCATACATTAAAACTCTTTTCCGCACCACAGTTTTTCGGGTAAAATAATTGTTTAAAAAATGTTCGAATTATTTCCTTCATCAGAACTCTTTGGAAAAGCAATGTACATGCCCAGAACTACACGAGAACTATTTTATAATAATCAGAACTCTCGAAATACGGCCAGCATATCACCTCTATACTCGAAAATACGAGTTTTTCGGGTAAAATAATTGTTTAAAAAATTTTATAATTATTTCTTTCATCAGAACTCTTTGGAAAAGCAATGTACATGCCCAGAACTACACGAGAACTATTTTATAATAATCAGAACTCTCGAAATTCGGCCAGCATATCACCTCTAGTCTCGAAAATACGAGTTTTACGGATAAAAAATTGTTTTATTTCATTTTAATGAATATTTTTTACTTTTAGAAGGCAGAACTCTTCTTAGAACTCATATAGAACTATAGATCTTTTAAATTTGAACAATTATTGATAAGGAAAACGTCGTAGGACAAAGTGATATGCTGCGTGAAGTTGGCATATCAGTTTGTCCTGAGGCATTTTCTTTGGTTTAATCGCCAGAACTATTTGTTTAAACTATCAAGAACTCTAGAACTATTGAAAATAAAGCCAAAACTCTTAATTATTTATGATCTTCCACAAAATGATATGCTAGCTTCACACACACCTCTATCTCTGGTATTTTTTGAGTCACCGCAAAAGCGGATATACGAAAATTGTAGAGAAGTGAGTCCTCTACAAGTTTTATTTGAACATTTTTTTGATAAAACTAACAGGGGGCAATATAATTGTCAATAAAACTGTTCAACCCCAAATTGACGGCATTTTTTTGGTTGTAACTTTCTTTCCTTGACAGCTATTAAAAAAATTTTCAAACAAAAGTTGTAGCAAATATTTTTTCCTACAAAACTAAAAAAGAAAGAAAAAGATTCGACCAATAGGTACCGAGATATCCAAACTTACCCCTATTTTGAAGATGGCCGCCGACGCACAGGGAAATTTTGTTGGAACTTTGTGAATTCGGGCATCTCCTATTACCTTCTACTCACCCTCAAAAAATTGGCTTGGCTATCCGTTTTGTAGATATTCGGTATTTTTCATACTATTTTACTGGACTAAAAAAAATATATAGGTCGTACGTAAATCTTCATTTGAGATAAACGTTCTTCCTCGAAGGTACATACGTCGCGTAAATTATTATAAATATAAATTATTCAGTATTACGACCGAACGCGTGTATGCGTGCGCGTGCGTGCACGCACCTCGCCTAGGGCATCGGTTTTACAATGGGAACGTATCTTAAAGCATCAGCGAGACACAGGAGAGGTGGGACGGGGAGGAGAAACAAGCGTGCGCCCGCTTCTTCCCCGAGGATTTAGTGCGCGGACGAAAGAGAGTTAAAACGTTTGTTACTTGTGATTAATGGCGGCGGGCACCGCTGGTCGTTAGGATCCGCTTCCGTTCTTTTTGTTAACACTTGGCCTTGCGGTTCCGCCCGCTCATATCTGATTTCTTTGCGCGTAAACGCTCGCACGCTTGATATATAACCGCTATTTTGCCGCACGTCGTTGCACTTTGCGCGCGCTATCGCCGAGTGTTTTTATTATTATTACGATGTTAAATAGCTTTTGCTATATATGTTCGACTCGAAGTATGTATACGAGCCGCTCCCTTCACGAATAAAAATACAATACATCCTTTGGAGAACGAAGGTAAGAGAGAATGTACTATACTAGAATTAAATTTTATATAATAAAAAAATTAAATAAATTCTTTTTATAAAATAAAATAAAATTTCGAGCCGCCCCCTTCACGAATAAAAATACAATACACCCTTTGGAGAACGAAGGAAAGAGAGAATGTACTATACTAGAATTAAATTTTATATAACAAAAATATAAATAATAAATAAAAAATAAATTTTTTATTTTATTTTATAACAAAAAATTAATTTAACTTTTTTATTTTATATAGCGATATATTAACATGGAATAAGTTTAATAAATTGTCTCCAACAGAGATTGAATAATATACGCAGAAGAATGGTGCGTCGAGGAAGTCGGGATTATTTGCTGCGTTCGCAACAACGGATATTATATATCGCGGGATTAGAGACAGCAATGGTTAATGCGTTACCTTCGACGATAATGTCACCGCGCAATATGTATACGGCACGACGGAACGCCCGTTAATAGCTTTAACAGGACGCTAACAGCTCATTTTCCACGCCGTGATAAGTGCGTGAACGCGCAACGTTTGGGGGAGAGATCGATTCGAAGGCTCTCGCCGCGTAACTTCCTCGAAACGTCCTCGAAACGATATCCTCCCCAACGACCGGCCATAATCGATGACACACGTTTTCCGACGAGAAAAACAAAAACATTATTACCTCTATTAGGTAATGTATCCCTCTCCTCTCTCTCTCTCTCTCTCTCTCTCTATTGACTGTGCACAATGCATTCAAATTTCATCCGTTACAAAGGTTTCCTCTCTCTATCTACACAGATAACGAGACAAAGACAGACGCTAAAAATATGTGATACCGTCACTATCTATTGTCACTATCAAAATATAATTCAGCGATACCGGCAATAAATTGATAAAGAGTTTTTGCGATATTTCGGATGCGGTAAATGTGCCAAATTCGATGCAAAATCATCAAAGGAATTTTTATCCTACGTATTTATACATAAGATAAAAATATCTTATATCTTTATTATATTATCCTATATCTTTATTATATTATTGGCCATATACGTGACGTAACGCGACATTAGGATAAGGACAATAAAAATGAGAAGAATAAAAAGTGAAGGGAAA
>NW_021852138.1:97371-112796 GCF_003651465.1 Formica exsecta
GGGAAAGAGGAAATTTTAATTAGACGGTGTTCTAATAACGTTCTCTCCCGATTAAGCGATTTGAAACGCGAGGAGTTAAAATTCAATTTTCATGAGCTTCTGTTTTATTAGAAAATATATTCGAGAGGTTTCGAATTATATATAAAGTTTAAAATTTGAATACAAAATATCTGGTTAAAGCTATGCATTAATCACTCAATATATCAATGTCAAATATACGTTATTAATCAAACTTGAATTTATGATAATTGGATTCTATTCCGCGGACACTGTTCAATTTCAATCAAAAACACTAGCTCATCTACGGGATCTCTTATTTCAAGTGTATTTTGCTTCGAAATTATTCAGTATTTTGCTAGGAAATTGCAACTCTGGAAAAAAAAGATTTCTGTTATGTGACACGTCGTGCGAGCAAACTTTCGGGACAGATTTGTTGAACATCGTTGAAAAAGTTCGCAATCACGGCCCATTACGCGTGTAATAGGAACAAACAAAGCATTTGAAAAGAAACTAACGTCGAGTGAAATTAGAGACACCAAACATTGCGAGTGACTATGAGACAAATAAGCGATAAACTACATATTATACTTCTAGAGCTGATAAGAATTGATAAGAGCATTTCGAAAATGAAATATCATCTTATTACATTAGTTTGCTGATCTCATCATTATACTACCAAATACGATCTCATTATATCGTTTGACATGATTTTATTGCAGTGCTAAATGTTTTTCGAAATGGGTCGTCCCGTTATATGCTTGTAATGAGAGATCGCGATTGATTTTCGTCTCTATCATTGTTTTTGAATTATTTCGATAACAGTTCTCATGTGTAAGACGTGCGACGTACGATACAAAAAATTCCATGTGACATGTCATCGAAATTTGTGATTCAAATCATTGTGGATATTTAATGCCATGATGTGGTAAAGTTCAAAAGACATTCGCGACGAATATTTATTATTTGTTTATTATATTAATGACACTGCGATGCTATAAGTTTCTCAATATTCTCATCATAATGTCGTAATCAATTTTCCTAGTAACATGTATCATATAATATAAAATATTTATGATTCATATAGCTGACATTGAAATAGTATCATTTACAGGTAATGATAACAAAGTAAATTGAGTCATTAAACAGAGAGACTAAGTCATCTAAATAATTTAAAATGCAAAAATAGAAGATATTTTAAACATTAAAATTATGACGATATTTAAAGTATATAATTAACACAGAAAAAAATACTTTTAATAAATAATAATAATGTTGCATATGCCGGTTACAGCAAATTTATAGAATCGTTAAAATAAAATAAATTTTACCCATATTAACCTGGCACCCCCACCACGAAAAATCGGGTTCGGCCATAGTGCATAATTAAGTGCTAATTTGTTGGATTTTGGTCTTAAAATGTTTCTCTAATTTATTGCTCTCAAAATATATAATATGGAATTTATTGCTCAACGTTTGACTTAAAAAAATCCATCGAACGTGTGGCCGGTGCTAGCTTACCTACACGATTTTTGTAAGTTAAACGTTGAGCAATAAATATTAAATTTTGATATTATAGAATTATTTCAAAAAATGAATTTTGTATATTTTATAGACATGAAATTTCTGGTGATAATTTTCAGTCATTATTTTTAATGATAATATAGTATAAAAATCTTTATGTTATAAAACATTCTTAAGAAAATTATTTATCTTAAATTATCGCCATTGCAATCCTAAATAATATAAAAAATAAAATATTGTTCCAGTCAAGCATTAATTAATAATAGCATCTATAATAATTTTCAAATTTGCATAATTACGATATAAATACTTTTTGAAATCACATTGCGATATTTTGTTGATATGAAAGAAAATTTGATAAAATTCCGATTGCTCGTATTATATACAATATGCAAGATGGCACACACTTGTAACAAGAAAGCTTCTGATTAATTATACACAGCAAAGCCCACGGGTCTTCATCCGAGAATACGGAGTAATTAGTCATGACCGTCAGGTACAAGTGTTACTATTAAGGAAAAAACACACGCACGTATCTTCGGTGCATCATTAATCGAAGGCCGTATAAACGAAACGTATAATTTGCAAGAATTCGATAATAATTATTATTTCAAGCTAACGTGTATACAGATGTAACGATAAAAGAAATTGAAAAATATATCAGGTCAATAGTACATTTATTAACAAGCACATTTATTACAAGTAAAATAAATACTTAAACATTTTTATAAAATATTTTTACAGCTTTCTTGAGTATAATAATAATAATTTTATAAATCTTTTTAACTAAAAAAATTTGTTTCCTTCAGAAAGGTCCGAGAAATCTCATCAGTTACGAGAGGAAATAATATGTCAACTGGACAGGCAAATATATCAGAAAGCGTGAAAATATTTTTATTTATTTATTTATTTTTTTCCTTATAAAATTGCATCATAGCGGGAACGCAAAAGTATGCGATCTCGCTCAAAGTCAGCAGACGCGCGTTGCACGGTAACGTCGCTGTTAATAACGGAGCAATTCATTAGAGTTTGCCACCCGCCGTTTCATGAATTCACCGATAAATTCTCATTAGTACTCCGAGGAGAACTCGAGAATTCGCGTGCACAAGTACGTTACATGGGGGGGGGGATCTTGCAGGGGGATAAATAAACTCGGTGGCGTTGGTGACGCCGCGATCGAGCATTGTCTATTGACAAGCCGGTAAACTGCCATTACAGCTGTTTCACGAATACCCGAGCTCTTTTGTAAGGGACGATAAAAAAAAGATATTTGCGACAGGGCGATAAAAAGATACGAGATACGGGAATTCAACTTCGAAAGAACGATATTCGTGAAAAATGTGGAGAATTTTCCATCATGTCAACTTGAATGTAAGCACCGAATGTGATCGATAAAATTTTAAAAAATATCTAGATGCTATAACTGTTACTAAAATAATCAGATGTATAATCGATTATTTACGTTTAAAAAAAAAAAATAAATAAATAAAATAGAAATAAATAAAAAAATTAAAAAATCTAATTTTTCTGTTAGAGATATAGAGTTAATCATGTAATAATTCATTTCTTGTTATCAGCAAACAAATATTAGTGCTGATTTTCGGGATGTACAATGCGAGACGATATGTAAACGCTTGAAATTATATCATTTTTCCAGAGCAAAATGTGCAATTGAACAAAACAAACAATTCGTTTCAAAGGGAAAGCGAACTTTTTTATCAGAAAAATTTTTATCGCCAGACTATACCAGAAAGTCGACAAAAATATATGACCGGAGAAAGACCGAGCGTTTTTCGATAGCGACCTTGTCAACCGTTCGCTTATTCAATCTATTAGAGTCAAATTTTCAAGCAAAATGGTATATGAAATTTATTTAAAATTAATGCACGTCAATATCAAGCTGAAAACTTGGTGAGATACTTATATAAGGGAGAGAATATATATTCATTTATATATGTCAATTAGTCAACTAATTGAAGAAAGTTATGATATAAACAATACAATATTCGAAAAAGTTTTCTCAGCAGTTTCTCTTGAAAGTAAATGTGTGTTTGTCATTTAGATTAAATCTAATTCTATTAAGGGGCAAAAGTGCGATTGTGCGACATTGTATAACAGAATAACCTATTATTATGTTTCTTTTCTCAATATTAAGTTAATATATCAGAGTAATTTTTTCTCACTTTTTTTTCATATGTTTGACTACACTTTGATCGATACTTTTTGTCGAGTAAGATTTTTTTTTCAATTTTTATTACGGCTTAAATAAAGTCAACTTTAGAAGTTAAACATAAAAGTAAAAAAACATGATTTTACAGGACAAAGGTTTTGACGTCATTGTTATATATTTAATATTTTTTTGAGACATAAAAAAACCATTTTATATAATTTTAAATATTCCGGAAATTATTTATTAAAAAAAAATATATATATATATTTCACGCTGCTTTGATTTTATTTTTATTCGCAAAAAATGCACTTTTTTCCTTTTAAATTATTTTTCTATCTGTCAAATATTAATAATTATAAAAAACCATTTTAGTATGATTTAATTATGATTTGATCATACTTTCGCGTATACTGCTGTCAAATACTGTGTATAGAGGACACTCACTCGAGTCTGTCGAGACGTTTCTCAGCAAAAGACGCAATCTCGCAAATTCCGCGATTACTATCGCCGTATCTTCAACCCTTACCGCACACGCGAGTCAACGACAATTCCTCCCGACGAGTCTTCACGAATGATTTTATTATAAAAAAAAGCCTCACACATATACACGCACATACACGACCCTGCGTATCCTTTGTCTTTCACGCCCGGCCGGTCAAAGAAACGTCACGTACGTCGTTGAATTTTCGCATCGGGAAAACGCACGCACGCACGCACGCACGCATGCACGGACGCCGCGGTTCTCGCGCCCGATGAAAACGGCCGCCGACCCCGTCCTTCCCGCTGAGAGGGGCTGTTGACGCTTTTTCTCCCGATTCCTGCGCGCCGTCGACCACGTGACAACGATTGTCACCACCACCTCTTCTTCTGGGGAGAGATCTCGTTCGCGGAGAGGAGGCTACGCGCGACGCACGGAGCGACACCGTGAACTGAATTCGGCGCGGCTACGGCCGAGGCTACGCTCGGAGCCCGATTGACTCCCCCTCGAGGACGACGAGGGGATGGGGGAGGGGAGGGCGGAGGACGCCGCCCGCGGCGCCTCCGCCGGCACCGCGACGTGGAAACTTCCCCGCAGGCTCGCTCCCACCGGCTACCACCGTTGTTTATCGATACGTATTTCGCGGTAATACACCCGCTCGGTGCAGGTGCGGGGTCGAGGGCCGCAGTTACGCTCGATCGGAAATGTGGCGGTTTACTATGATGGTGCTATAAGAGAGAGAGAATGAGAGAGAGAGAATGAGAGAGAGAGAATGAGAGAGAGAGTGAGTGAGAGAGAGAGTGAGTGAGAGAGAAAGAGAGTGAGTGAGAGAGAGAGAGAGAGTGAGGAGGAGAGGGATAGTGATTTCCAATTTTGAATTTTTAATATATTTTTTTGCGAGATTAATATTTTTTTTTTCAAATTGAAATAAAAATTGTTTGCGTAAAGGTTAATTAATAATTCTTCTTAAAATAAAGCGAGAGAAATCGTATTAAAACCATATCGAATAATCGTTACTCAAACAGTTCGTCATAGTCAATGCATTGCATGATTTAATAATAGTCTCTCTCTCTCTCTCTCTCTCTCTCTCTACTCAAATCTTATATAACAATTTCCTGAAAATGCCCTTCTCTCTCTCTCTCTCTCTCTCTTGCAGATATTTTCGTTCAAAATTCTCCAAAGAGAATATTTTAAAGATTTTTTGGTGCAATTTCAAAATAAATTTTCTCATTGTCCGCGTTTTCTAATGCTTTTCATTCATACGAAGAAAAAACACAAAGTCACTTAAGTTTTAAATGCTAGATTGACAAAGGGACTGGAAAAAAATTGGATAGCTTTCCTTAAAATATTTTTATCGCTAAAAATTAAAATAAAAAATATGTACTGTATATTCAATATTTTGTTAAGATATTGAATATACAAGGTATCCCAGAATTAACGCACCATCTGCTAATGACAGATTCTTGAAATCATTTGGAGATGATTTTTCCTCAGCGAAAATATCGAGGCATCAATAATTTCCGTGTTAAAAGAAGGGCTTTTTGCAAAGTAAACTTTATAGAGAGTTAAAACTACATTCTTTAGTTAATTTCAGATAAAGTTTACTTTAATAGAGAGAGAGAGAATTTTAAATTAAGGCTTAGTTACAAAGATATATGATGGAAAAAATTGGAAACTTGCAAAAAATAATGACCTCTCTCGACATTTTCGCTGAGGAAAAATCATCTCCAAATGATCTCAAGAATACAGATTCTTAGCAGGTGATGCAATAATCCTGGGACACCCTGTATAAACAGAGATAGATATATATATTTATATTTTTTGAATACATAATCCACAACTCTTAACTTATTGGTAGGTTGCCTACTGTTTATAGTATAAGAGCAAAATTATTAAAGAGAGAATTTTTTTTTTTAAATCCCCTGAGTCCCAATAAAATTCCATGAGATCCCTGATTTCTCAAACTACAAAAAAATTCCCTGAAAACTACAGGTTTTTCATGTTTTTCCAGGGAGTTAAACACCCTGAATAATTCATCTCATTACAAGAAACCAGAGATCTTGTCGCTAGAAATTATTTTTATATTAACTATCTGTGTTAACAAAAAAAAATTTATTTTTTTTACAACACGTGGGTTTGTCGCAAAAAAGAAAAGAGATAGAAAATGGAGGAATAACGCAAAGTATTGATGACGAAAAAAGATTTACGATAACAAGATCGCGATTTATTCATCAAACAGATGCACGATAGCGCATATTGACCGAAATCATCATGTTGCTACGCGTTCCTGAATTTGTATCGGCAAAAAATGGAAACCGTCAAATGTGTTCATTCTAGAAAACTGACCCAGCATTTACTACGATGCTGGTGGATACTGTTTGTATGGGTCGACCGCGTAAACAATCCAAAAAGGCAACCAACAAAGAATCTTCCTATAGCGAGATTAAATTGGAGAACTATACCGGAAAGAACAAAGCAAAATAAATTTTAAAAAAAGAAAAAAAGGGAAAAAAAGCATCGTGATAAAGTCAGAGATATAAAATGCAGCAACAACTGAAGGCGTTTTCGTTATTCTCATAGGAATCTCCCCGCGGGCTCGCTTGGTCGAGCACGGTTGTTTATCGATATAAAATCGATACAATATATAAATGTGTGTGTATATATATATATATATATAGACACACACACACAAACGCGTATATATCTATATATATATATATATAATCCAGCCACACCTGCATCAGTTCGAAAGAACAGGGTTATTTCGGGGATAAAAGGACCACTTACCGATGCGATCGCGGCTAAATTCTGGAATGTATCGCGAGACTGCAAGCGTTATTTGTGTGTGAATTGCATCTATATAATATATTATGCAAGAATATTGCAGCGTACGCGAACAGTTGGAAAATTTGACATAAATTAAATTTAACATATATTGCATATTCCAAACGGCCCACACAAATTTTTCTGTTAATTTAACATAATATGTTAAATGGTGATACTAATATTCTGTTAATATTTTCACACAAAAAAAAAAAAATGAATGCAAACTTGATAGTAATTTTAAATAAATTTTGTGTAAAATCAACACATTTCTAATGATAAAATTAACTTGGAAAAATATTATTGACGGTCTGTAGTCACTCTCACTCCTATTGTAGAATAAAATAAACATTTTTTTCTGTAAATTTTAACAGATCAATCCTGTCACTAATAATACAGAACATATCTATTGTGTAAAATTAAAAATAAGTGCACATTATATTATTTTTACATTTTTTTTTCAATTATTTTAATAATTTAACATTCGAGTTTAATTAATATAACAGTAATATGTTAAATTAACACATGAATATGTTAAATATTTAACACAAAAATTTTAACTGGCATATTTTCTAACCAATTTTCCAACTATGCGGGAAGACAAATATGTACTAATAAATGTTAACGTTTACAATTCAAATAAACAAAAAAGTATAGAAACACAGATTTTTTTAATACAGGTTTTAGATTAACCGCACGGTAAACAAAATTGTGGAAACAATTGAAAAAATATTGGGTTTCGGTACGTAGCGTACGAGTAATTTTGTAAATTACAGAAAGAGTTTTTCGTTTCAAATTTATAAATTTAATAAATACGTGCTTCTGAATCTTATTACATTTCAAAATATATTTAAAAAGTAAAAGTAATGTGATATTAAGAATTCATAAATCTACATCTTCTTGACGCAAGCTCATTGACAAAAAAAGAAAAATACAAAAACAATTGGCTGTTGTTTTCGCAGATCGTTTCGGGGAAAGTGATTTCACAGGTGAGAGTAATCTCGGTTAATTAGCGGGTAATTCGCTACATAACGAAACGCGAAGTAAATTGAGAAGTTAATTCGTTTGTTTCACTGGTAATTAGCCGCGTCGAAATCCGGTAATCTGAAGTTAAAGCCACCACGTGGCCTATTCGCGGGGATGGGATTAAGTGTTTAATCACCGGGAAAATCGCGCGGTTCACGGACTACCTGAGAGATAAGCGTTGACACAAAGCTAGAACAGAATCATTCCCGATAACATTCCAAGATACGATTTGAAATTGAGCTCGAAATATCTATGAGATAGGGATCGCAAATATTACCCAGAAATTTGTATCTTTCGATTTTTCGATTTAATATTAAACGGTACTTTTGAGTAAGCTCTGTAACCTAAAAGGTAGAAAATTTAATCTCGCAATTTCTCTACAATCGTAAAAAACCGATTTGGAAATAAAACTTTTATATAACAATATTTTTACCGTACACAATTGAAAAATTTATATATACGTTTTCTTGTTAATAAATATGTCAGTTAAAATGTTTTTGTTATAAATATTTAATAAATTCATGTATTAATTTAATATACTGCTGTTGTGTTTGTCGAATGTTAAATTATTAAAACAACTGGAAAAAAGTGTAAAAATAATACAAAATGTACATATTTTTAATTTTACATAATAGATATGTTCCGTATTATTAATAACAGGATTTATCTATTAAAATTTACAGAAAAAAATTTTGAGTTTATTCTATAACAGGAGTGAGAGTGACTACAAAGCGCCAATAATTTTTTTCCTAAGTTAATTTTATGATTAAAAATATATTGATTTTACAAAAATTTATTTCAAATTACTATAAAGTTTGCATTTATTTTATGTTGATATATTATTGGTCACCATTTAACATATCCATATTATGTTAAATTACAGGATGTCTATTCAAATCTTGTAAAAAATTTCTCTGGAAATTCCTTGATCTTCCAGGTACTTCTATTCAAAATTTCAGGTAAAGAGAATATTTTAAACATTTTTAGTGCAATTTCCTAAAATAAATTTTTTTTATTGTACGCGTTTTCTAATGTTTTTTTATTCATACAAAGTGAAAACACAAAGCCATTTAAGTTTCAAGTGTTAGATTTACAAATGTACTGAAAATAAAACTGAATAGCTTTCATCAAGATAAAATTGTTTAACTTGCATAACATTTTAATTTTTTATCACTAAAAATTAAAATAAAGAATATGTATTGCATATTTAATATTTTGTTAAGACATTGGATACATAAACAGAAATAGATATATATTTATAATATATTTTAAACACGTAATTCATAACATGACTTATTGGCGGATTGCCTACTGCTTATAGTATAAGAGCAAAATTATCAAAGAGAGAATTTTTTTTTAAATTCCCTGAATCCCAACAAAATTCCATGAGAACTCTCTGATTTTTCCAGGTATAAAAAAATTCCCTGAGAATTCCAGATTTTCCATGTTTTTCCAGGGAGTAGACACCCTGAATTAACACAAAAATTTGTATGGATCGTTTGGGACAAGCGGTATATATTGGATGATTGCATAAGTTCGTGCCCGATTTTCATAGATGGCATTAAGTTACTGCATGGCGGAGTTCTATTGTTTTCGTGTGGTAATTGTTGCTTACACCGAATAGATGACATTGTCTTATGTCAATTTAGCGTCAGACATTATTCAGATAAGTCCATTTGTGCATAAGAGAAATCATTAAAAATGGAGAACCACAAGGTGCATTTGCGCTAAAATATAATCTATTGAAGTTTATATTTAAATCGGGCACGAACTTATGCAATCACCGATATTAAATTTAATCACAAATTTTCCCCAACTGTGTAAAATTTAATTGGTCTGCCACTCTCTTAATATATGTGTGCGTGTATATTTTTTCATCGCTCTTTCATATAATAAAACTTTAAAATTATTATAAATTAACAATGCTAAATAGAGTTCTTGCATAGTATCATTTTTAATTTTCTCCTTAGTTATCTAAATTTTTCGAATCAGAATGACAAGATTTCAATATACATATATTCTCTCTCTCTCTCTCTCTCTCGATTCGCGCCAGCCCTGCCAGCAATCGCTTGATGACTGGCGCGAATTGCGAGGAGGCAATATATTCGATGCGTGCATGCGAAGGTTCTTGGCCCTCGCTCACGCACCGTTAAACGTCAGCCTTAACCGAGCAGTGTTCGAGGTCGCGTGCAGTCGAATACACGCGGAACAAACGCAATTAATTCGATCGCCGATTCGCGCCGCTGACCCTCCGAAGCTTCGAAAATAAACAAACATTCGCCGTGGAACGAAGATGCCGGAAGCGTCGTCCGCGCGTTAAAAAAAAAAAAAAAAAAAAAAAAACGCGTTAAAAAAGCCAACTTAATGCGCCTCGGCGCGTAAAACGAACGACTCGTTCGACGTTAAAAAAACTCGCGTAAAAATTTTTCGCGATCGTAAACCTCGCAACGGCCGTTCGAGCGACAAAGCCGCGAGATTAGGTGCGTGACGTTTATGTCGCACACAAAGTATATACGTCCCGCCTCCGTATATCGTGAACTCTTGCCGTATCTCACAAACGCTTAGAGAGAAATATTATATATACACCCTACACCCGGCAACAATCGTTTTTCCAGGTCGCTCGCGCCAGGTGAAACCTGCGCCCGAATAAATGTCGAGTGGCGCGGCCGCGCAGGTGCGTAAAGACGCGTGGCATTTATTAAGTGATTATTCGTACCGGACGCAACAATCTCCTTTTATTTTTTTTTATACCGCGGATTTTATACGTCAAATGTCAAGAAGCGGGGAGAGAAACACGCGTTGCGAAAGAAGTCTTGAGCGCGCCTTTAAGGCGCGTCATTGTGACTCCCGTGTATGGCATAATACGATATCGGCACGGAATTTTTACGTTTCGGTTCGCTTTCGCTGACCGTTAGACTATCGGAGAGAAAGAGAAAGGGAGATATTTGCGGGAGAGAAACGAAAAGATTCAACCTACGAAAAAGAGTGCCCCAGATCATAACGTGTATTTACGTAGGTAAGGTTAGGATTGCGCGCATTTCGTTAATGGAAGTTATATCCGGTTTCTAACGAATCTTCCGCATCGAATTTAAACGGATTTTCTTAACGGGCGGTTTGAAATTTACGCTCGAATATTTTTGACGATGAAGGTAAAACGGTTTTTTCCTTTTTTTTTTTTTTTTTGGTGAGGTTAAAATCTAAATTACTGTTTGTTATAATATATAATAAAATTCCTACTTGTGCGAATACAAGAAGACATTCCCGATAAATGCTAAAGACGAAGACAATTGAAGCCGCTTTGGTTTGTTAATTTTATTCATTTGCATATGACGTAAGTTTAAAAAAAATTAATAATTTACTATCTAATATTTCATATTTAATTATTTAATATATATGTATTTTTTATTATTATTTCACAATATTTTATTGTAAAGAAAAATTTTTAATTGTTAGAAAAATAAGAAAAAATTCCTAAGAAAAATGTTATTAATTTTGACTTATCTTACGAATATTAACTAAATTTTTTATGGGAAGATTTTACATCGCTTGCGTTTTACTGGATAATCTAATTTTTCGGAATGCAAGAAATTTCGGATAAAGATGATGCGACCGTTCGTATGCGCTTTCATTCGTAGAACGGATCGTAATATCCAACGACATTGTTGCTAATGGGACGTCGACAAAAGATACTTGGCAGTCAAGGTCTTGAAGCAATGAAAATTAATGTTGCATTCACCAGGATGACTAGTACCAACTATTACGAGGTCGTACACGCGGCTACTTTACGATCGTGAGATCATCGGTCGGCTGATAACGTGCGAATATCGATATATACGCGACTCAGCATCTTTAACTTTCATATTTTCCAATTAAGCGAACTCATTGAAAGTTCATAGAGAAAAACACTCGTGATTTGCGCGAGTCCCTCTCTCTCTCTCTCTCTCTCTCTCTCTCTTTGCTGATGTTATCTCTAAAATTCAATTTTACTCAGAATTTTAGTTTGATGAAGTAAATTGATTCATCTAAACGTACAGATAGACATGGAGAGACAAATTATTTCCACATTTATAACTTAACATTTAAATTCTAATTTCTTCGTAATTTATATCTTCGCATAATGCTGGAAAATCAATAAATTTCTGCTTAAATTAATAAAGTATATATAAAAGAATATTATAGATTTTTTAAATCTTGAATATTATAAATAACTTTTATCATACAACACACAAGAGAGAGAGAGAGAGAGAGAGAGAAATAAAAGTTATTTATTTAACATATTTAAATGTCAAGCGAAAAAAATCGTTTCACTATCATTTTTTCGTTAGCGGAGAAACAAAGCGTTTGTCATCGAAAATCGTGGACGAAGGCAGACGAGGAGGACATTCGAGCCACACTGAATACGAATTTGCGTAAACCCGGATATTGATATGCGCATGTCTTTGAATACGACTTTGAATTCGATTTCGGCGAGCACGTATCGTTCCGTAAATTCTCGCAAGACAAACGCGCGAGTGGCACGAGTACTTCGTGCTATCCGGAATATAAAGTATGCCGGCCCGTATACTTCGCGCGATCGACCTTTCCGTATCAGGCACGGGCGCGGATATTTTTAAAACCGGTTTATGTGAGTTTATACCACACACACACACACACACACACATACACACACATACACAGATTCGAGAGAGGTTCGGCCCGGCCGGCGTTGCCGGGCAGGCTAATGAACGCTTACAACAGTATCCCAATTGTGCGCATTCAAAGCTGAATTCCGTAATGAAAATTAATTGACGGATCGGGGTCGATCGCAATTATCGGCTTGTCCTGCCGTGACGAAAACATAAGCGCGTGATGCATTTTGAATGAGAGTGCCTGTACCATCGAATGTCTACAAAATTAAAGAAATTTTCTCGTGTGCGTTCAAGTGATACGAGCGTAAATTTTATAGAGTCCACTAACTAAAGCATGCCTTCAAAATTTCTATTTTCTGAAAAAAAAGTTTTTTATTTAGTTGTATTATAAATTAATATTTTTATATCTTATAAAAAAATTTTCTGATCTTCCAGGTATTTTTGTTCAAAATTCTAGGTAAAGAGAATATTTAAAAAATTTTTTTGTGCAATTTGTTGCACTACAATAAGTTTTTTTATTGTACAATTTTTTTTTTTAATTAAAAATTGATAGAGCTTTCGTTAGGATAACAATTTTTAACTTTAATAATATTTCCATTTTTTATCACTAAAAATTAAAATAAAGAATATGTACTAGATATTCAACATTTTATTAAGATATTGAATATATAAACAGAGATAGATATATATTATATTTTAAAACATAAGTCACACAATTTGACTTATTGACGGATTGTCTACTGCTTACAATATAAGAGCAAAATTATTAAAGAGAGAATTTTTTTAAAAAATTCCCTAAATTTCAATAAAATTCCATGAGAATTCCCTGATTTCTTCTTATACAAAAAAATTCCCGGAAAATTCCAGGTTTTCCATTTCTTTCCGGGATTAGACATCCTGGTAGATCCTTCTCGTAAAGACTTCTCCGACAAGCGAAATGTAATCGTGAATAAAAGGACGATTAGAAGTACTCGACGTAAAAATTGATTGGTCAGACACTCGACTGCGCGTCTCGATTAAAGATAGGGTCGAAGGCCTTAAAGGCAGTTTCGGGATCCTATTGCGCGAGCATTCACTACGGGCCGGGGTAAACGAACCGTGAAGTGTCATCGAGACTTGTGCATCAGTGAGATATAGTCGTGAACGAACGAATGTGCAGACGCGTATGAATATACAAGTCACAGCGGGTCTTCTATTACTTTGTAAGAGTGTGTAGAGCTCGCCGGTTCTGGTTACCTTTGCTCGCGTTTACATGAACGTAGTCTGCTCGAACACCCAATGAACTCGTGCTATTGTAACTTTATAACCCGGTTGATATAACTACACAATTATAGAAGTTTCATTAACATCGTTATTGTTGGAGGTTTCAATTTTTTAATTAATTTTAATTATTGTTAATTAATTTATATAATTTGTTGTATGTGTAAGACTTATATATGTCTAAAAAATTGTTTCTTGAAAGCCTTTATATCACAAGAAATTTTGCAAAAAATCCCGATTATTTTATGCAGCTTTGATTACAACAAAACATTACATTACCATTTTTTAAAAATAATTATAGCAAATGTTTAAATTAAAAGATGAAAATTTAATATTATAATGAAAAAAATATATTATTTACTTGCAAAAAAAAATCAATTTGTCTCATATTATTATCTTAATTCCACATATACATATAATTTGTATTGGATCGAAAATTAACACGAATAAAAAAATGAGAATGTCAAGAATGAGTATAAAAACAAGAACTGTGATACAAATTTATATTAGAGGCGAGTTAATAAATCGAAAAGACGATATAAAGACAAATTGCGACAAGAGATATATCTCATTCTCCTTTAGCGTATAATCGCATAATAACGTAGGCTGGTCAAGGTAAATGTAACCCTCTATCGATTATATTTAAATTAGCTTCGTATATCCTTAGAATAACTACAAATTTCGTTCTAAAAAAAGCGCAATCGATACATCGCGAAAATACGCCCAACGGAAAATTTTCTCGCTCGGTTCATTTGGAGAATCGATATGTTTGTCAAAGCAGGTTGTATCAAGAAACAAACAACAAACAGGCCAACAGAGCGAATCTTGTATCGCGATTTATCGCGATACAAGTCTAATGATTATGACCGTAATAACAACGCCGGTTAGGTCATTACCCAAAAACATGATGCTATTAACAGTATCATTAAATTCGTATCATAAAACCGGATTCTCCGAGTAAGATCTTTCCTTCATCGAATGCGATGCGAATGAGAGAAATTGCGTTGCTGAAAAAATTCAATACAATTGATTAAGGATGTTTTGGCTATACAATAGTAGCAAAAAAACTCAAAATTAAAAAAAAAGAACATATTTCTGACGTTTATACTGTTTAAAAAATTAAATAAATAAATCCGGATTATAAAAAAAATTAAAGTATCACAAAATAATATGATTTTTGACGTCTTCGTAAAAGAAAATAGTTGTAATTAATATTTTTCCTAATTTATGACAAAAACTTGTTATCGTGAATACCCCTTGAAATCAAGTACAAGAAACAAAAAAAAGCGAGTAATTCGCAGAAAAAGAGAGACAGATAATATTTTTCTACAATTTTTAGTAAATAACTTTTAAACGAGTAAGTGAATCTAAATCAAGTTTCGCACAAATATTTATTAGAGTTTTCTTAATATATGTGAAAATTTTTATTTCGTTGGCAATGTTTTTTCCCTGTCAAATTTGTCAATAAGTGCTACAATACGTGATTTTTCATAAGAATTAATAGTAATTATAAATTTAA
>NW_021852138.1:113835-115742 GCF_003651465.1 Formica exsecta
AATATTTATTAGAGTTTTCTTAATATATGTGAAAATTTTTATTTCGTTGGCAATGTTTTTTCCCTGTCAAATTTGTCAATAAGTGCTACAATACGTGATTTTTCATAAGAATTAATAGTAATTATAAATTTAAATAATTTCTAAACCATTAAAGGAATGTGCTCAGGTTTTGCATAGATATTCAGAACAAATAGTAGAACAGTCTACGAAATGTTCATGCCTTTGTCAATGTTTCGATATATGACACATACATCCTTAAAATTCCTTAAAAGAAATTAAAAAAAAAAGAAATAAAATAAAAAATAAATAAATAAATAAAAAAAAGAAAAGAAAAGAAAAGAAAGAAAGAAAGAAAGAAAGAAAGAAAAAGAAAAAAAGCGATAGTCAGTAAGTAAAAAAATTATTGTGACGCTCGTTTTATCCGGTGACCTAGAACTTGGAAATTATGAGGACGTATCGCGAATAGAACCGATACAATATATCTGTGTAACGTGAGAAACGAAGATTATTAATTTGAATTGTTGTGTGAACGAGATAAAATCGTTGAATAAGTAAAATCATGTCGGGAGAGAAAAACGAGAATCTAAATCAGATATAAGAGACTAGGTGTTTCTTTTTTCGTGTATATAATGACAATAGAATGTTAATAGTGTTAATAGTGAATAAAATGTTGCGGCTAAAACACATAATCCATATTATGAGGAAAATATTCTTCTAATTCGAGAAGCATAATCGTCAAAAACGTGACGCTAATCGTTCGTGATCGATTTAACTATCCCAAACCATGACTTATTTCAAACTCGTTTCATGCGCACTGCCTTCAAGTAATCCCATTTCCATTTTAAGCAGGGAATTTAAGAAATATTGTTTAGGATATTTCACATACACGCGCCTCTTTCATCGACTGTATCAAGAGTTTATAAATTGTACATTAAAAATATACATATTTATTACATTTTTATCTGAACACAGCACTCATAACCCAAGCATTCGCGGAGATAAGAAAACTATATATCTTTCGATGAAAAAATAATTCGACACATTGGCTGCAGCGATAATTGCGATGATAACGGCTCCAAGTGCTTGATATCTCGAATAGAGACGGATGGCCTTTCAACGATTTCGTTTCGGAATCTTTGATTAAGAAAAATGTTGCCAGATTCGTCGCTGACCTTTGAGCCAGCACTGTATATATTTCAATGAGTTTTATGCACGCATTAACGATGTCGTAAATGTCATACTTATTGGCTAATTCAGCTGATTCGTGGCTATAATTATGAACCATTGAAACCCATAATTTCTCTCTCACACTTCGTCTTTCCTACGCTATCTAGACGGTTTTATTTTATGTATTTCCATGAAATCAGAAGGAATGTACGCGTCGTGGGAATTTTCACGTCGTTTGCAATTTGAATTTACCTACAAGATGTCTCGAAACGTCTTTTCATCCACAAATATAAAATTTTCAAATTTATTTAAAGTCGATCCTTTTTCATACAAAATCAGCTGTTATTTTTTTCCACAAATTTTATTAAAGTTAAAGCGTATGCTTCAAGTATTTATTAAATTTCCTCTTTTTAATACCCGATAAATATACTAATTTTTCCGCTTTTGATTGATCATAACTAAAGAAAAAATGGCTGATATTTTTTCTTTTATTACATTAAAAAAAAAAAAAAAAAAAAATTTGTAGGAAAATTTCGAGAATAATCCAGGGAATTTGTGTAAGTAAAGAGGAAATGGCGCGTGGAACATCCTGTACATCGAAGAACTGTGCGCACCTGCATCGTGCATTCTACACGCGCGCGTCACCGGTATTCTAATGGCAACCGGCGTTTCCCAAGCGCCTGTTGTGTCGCTGTCGACCCATTCGCTTCTGTTGACCGTCATCGTTTGTCAGCTTCTAT
>NW_021852138.1:116285-118687 GCF_003651465.1 Formica exsecta
AGGATCCCTTTAACTGACAGATCCTGTCGGACAATGATACGATCCAATCGCTATCGGATCTCTTCTCCTCCTCCTCCTTCTCTTCTTCTTGCAAAGGCGAGTTCTCTCGTCCCTCTTCTCCCGCTTCTCCTCTACCCACTCGCCTCTCGGTTTCTTGAGGTCAGAAGCGTGTGTATACGCGTCTCACCTTCCTTCCCGTTCATCGTCGTGCATTCATCGGCCTCGCCTTCTTCGCGAGGTTCTTGAGGTTACGACGTTCTCTCCCGCGCAAAACCGCGCGATGACGCCCCGGCGTCATCGTCGAAATCGAGCCACGTTCCCTTTTGCGTTCAAAAGTTCTATCCGGAATTCCTTCTCCGAACGGTATTTCTCCTGCATTCGCAACAAAGCAAGAAAATTTGCAGCGGTAACCAAAGCTCAGAAGTTACGATTTTCAGGATGTCTACCCAAATCTTGTAAAAAAATCTCTCATCTTTCAGGTATTTTTGCTCAAAATCCCAGGTAAAGAGAATACTCTAAAGATTTTTTGGTGCAACTTTTTAAAATAAGTTTTTTTTTTTTTTTTTATTGCATGTGTTTTTTAATGCTTTTCACTCATGCAAAAGAAAGATACAAAGCCACTTAAGTTTCAACTGCTAGATTTGCAAATGTATTGAAAACGATAGCTTTCATTAGATAAACATTTTTCATTTACATATTTTCATTTTTTTATCATTGAAAATTATAATAAAGATTATGTATTACATATTCAATCTTTTGTTCAGAGTTGAATATATATAAAAAGAGATATATATTTATAATAAATTTTAAACATATAATTCACTTGACTTGTCAACTGCTTACAATATAAGAGCTAAACCAAAAAGAAAATTTTTTTAAAACTTTCCAGAATCCCAATAAAATTCCATGAAAATTCCCTGTAATCGCAAAAATCCTTCATTATATTTTCTTGTTACTGTAACTTTATCGTTCGACGATAAACATTAAAAAAAAAAAAAAAAAAAAATTTGTAGGAAAATTTCGAGAATAATCCAGGGAATTTGTGTAAGTAAAGAGGAAATGGCGCGTGGAACATCCTGTACATCGAAGAACTGTGCGCACCTGCATCGTGCATTCTACACGCGCGCGTCACCGGTATTCTAATGGCAACCGGCGTTTCCCAAGCGCCTGTTGTGTCGCTGTCGACCCATTCGCTTCTGTTGACCGTCGTCGTTTGTCAGCTTCTATCCTCTCGCTCTTTCTCTCTCTCGCAATCATACGACAGCACAAACTCCATTCTACCGAGTAATTATCGTATTGGCAGTGGTCGATAACTGGACACATCAAATGAATAGTGTTTTTCCCCGAGAGTGTACGCAACATCCTATTTGCGGTCCAATGTTTTTTTTTTTTTACAAACTGCTCATACCCGTTGGTCTCGCGCGAAAAAAAAAAAAAAGAAAAAACGATTGGCTCGAGCTGACCGTCACTCGATGCTCTTCCCGCGGCTCATATACAGTACATTAAATCGCCGTTCCATTAAACTGGATATTTCGAGACATTAGACCCCAGCAAGCGGGGTAATCTATCCTTCCGATGGTACGTTGAATAAAGTATGAAATGGACGGGATAAAAGTTTCACGTATGAATACGTATATCGAGCGAGACAAACTCGTCGCGAAATCGGGCGAGATAGCCGGGCATAAAGTATCAACCGCCGTCGTTTCTCTATTGTGACACGACGGAGGACGTGACTTATAGCTTCTGCCGCCGATACCTTCTGCGACCGAGTTACCGCACTTGCGTAATGGCAGACTTGTTGTACGTATGTTGGTCAAGGCAATTGGGTTAAAGCGCTCGTGACCAACGTGAATATCTTGGCGCTTTCACGGATTGTACGAACTCTCGGTCGTGTGTAAAACGCTTTGAGAAATAAATATTGTAAAAAAATTCCTTGAAAATTGGTCCCTGCTCTTCCAGGTATTTTTGTTCAAAATTCTAGGTAAAGAAAATATTTTGTAGATTTTTTGGTGGAATCTCCTAAAACAAGTTCTTTTATTGCAAGCGTTTCCTGATGCTTTTCACTCATATCAAGAGAAAATACAAAGCCATAAAAAAATTGAATAGCTTTCGTTAAGATAAATATTTTTAATTTGCATAACATTTTCATTTTTTATCACTAAAAATTATGAAGTAAAGAATAAGTATTGTATATTCAATATTTTGTTAAGATATTGAATATACAGGGTGAGTCATTTTAATCAACGCACGCAAATATCTCGTAAAGAAAATAAGATGGAAAAAAATGTTTTATACAAAAGTTGTACGGTTCAGAGGGGGACACATGATGAAAATATGGACTTGACCTTGAGTGACCTATTCAAGGCCAAGTCAATGTGATCGATGTTTTCTTAAATGGAATC
>NW_021852138.1:120425-123599 GCF_003651465.1 Formica exsecta
ACATAAAAGTATTACGGTAAGATTATCGAAAACTAAATATTTTACGAGATATTTTATTTTTTATATCAAAATATGTCAGATTAAAATATAAAATAACTCAAAAAGTACTTAATGAAAAAATACTTTATTATAGTGTTTTGAAAAGCTCTCGAGATAAGCTACAAGAATATGCAATAAAAAGTAGGCAGTTCCATTTAAAAAATTGAAGGTGACTTTCACGTGACCTTCAAGAAACTATTCAAGGTCAAATTAATGACACCACCTTATGTCCCCCTCGAAACCCTACAACTTTTGTATAAAACATTTTTTTCCATCTTGCTTACTTTACGAGATATTTGCGTGCGTTGATTAAAATGACTCACCCTGTATAAACAGAGATAGATATATATTTATACCAGTATAAGAGCAAAATTATTGAAAAAAGAATTTTTAAAAAAATTCCCTGAGTCCCAATAAAATTCCATGTAAATTCCCTGATTTCTTAAGATAAAAAAAAATTCCCTGAGAATTCCAGGTTTTCCATGTTTTTCCAGGGAGTAGACACCATAGAAAATATGCGAGGACCACTCGAGACGAGATATCAACGATTCGCAGACGCTAATTCCGTGAAATAGAAGATTTAAATAGCATACTTTTCGCTATAATAATAATATATAATAATATATAATAATAATAATTTAATTATTTTATTAATATTAATTATTTAATCAATATTAATATCGACAATAATTTGAAGCAATTTTTATGGTAGAAAATTTCGCAAACTCTGATGGCACACAATAATTATATAGATAATATGTAGGAGAGAGTAACAATTATCCTTCCTCTCACAATGCGTCTTTTGTCATCTAGGGAAAACGTTTCCGAGACACCGGTTATATCACAATATTTGCCAGTGAAAGGAAGTACGCGTGTATGTGTTGTGAGTCGAGGGATCGTATCACATTCTTTCTAAACGCCATTAAAAAAAAAAAAAAAAAAGGCAAAAAGTATCCATGATATCACGCTGATCCGACAGCAGCAATTCGACGATACTCGCGCTCGTCGAGAGAGATGGAGCGTTTTATTTTTCTTTTTTTTATTTTTACGTCGGTCTCGTCGGTGTGTTTTCGATCAATCGGAATCGACAGACGGGCAGGGGGGAGGAGGGGACGAGCTGAAAGTGAGACTCGAGCGAAATTACGGCGTTATCGAGAAAGCATTTAAACGCCGCCTGATCGAAACTCTAGTGCGAGAGGAGCGTTAAAGCACCGAGAGAGCCCCGGCATCGTTTTGCAGTGAGTACAACAGTGCGCGTACAACGTCGCTTCCACTCGGCGTGGAGTGCATTTTGCAGAGAAAAAGGAGCAGTCATTTTCAACACACAGTGGCCGCGCGCGGCCTTTGTACAAAGTGCTACCCGTTTCCCCGACGTCGGTTCTACTCAACCTCGTCCTCGTCCGCTCGAGTCCAGAAAAAAGAGACACGGAGGCGAAAACTCGCCGGAAAATCCTCGACGAGATGTATCAACCTTGTGCTTTTCCACGACGAACGCCCCGGAGTCGGGGAATCATTATTTATGCGAGACGTTTGTATACGATTTACGACGACCTCGCGTTCTAAAGTGGAGCGGTATTTTTATTTTATTTTATTTTTTTTTTTTCTTATCACGTGGCGCGAGAGAAACTCGAAGGGATATTATGTCATAATAAATTCGATACACATTGCATTCATATATTCAGAAAGTCATAAACTATCTAATAAATTCCTTCGATAAATTTATTTAAATTTTACTTTGTCGTATCGTAAATTTTTTGGATCAACAGGGTCTCTCTCTCCCCCCCACTCCCCCCTCTTCCTCTCCCTCCTCCTCCACCTCCTCCTCCTCCTTCCTCTATTCAAATCTTGTAAAAAAATTTTCTAAAAAGGTCTCTGATCTTCCAGGTACTTTTCTACAAAATTCCAGGTAAAGAGAATATTTTAAAGATTTTTTGATACAATCTCCTAAAATAAATTTTTTATTGTACGCGTTTTCTAATGCTTTTCACTCATACAAAGAAAAAATACAAAGCTATTTAAGTTTCAAGTACTAGATTTATAAATGTACTGAAACAAAAAATTGGATAGCTTTCATTAAAATAAAAATTTTTAACTTGTATAACATTTTTATTTTTTATCACTAAAAATTAAAATAAAGAATATGTAATGCATATTCAATATTTTGTTAAGACGTTGAATATATATAAACAGAGATAGATATATATTTATAATATATTTCCATGTCTTTCCAGGGAGCAAGACCCCATTCATTGATTCATATATTCAGAGAGATTCGTAAACTATTTGATAAATTCCTTTGATAAATTTATTTAAATTTGACTTTCTCGTATGATAAATTTTTTCGATCAAACTCGCGATAAATCCATATTGATAAAAATTACGTAGACAAACCAAGTCTGGATCAGAGATTAATCAATCTTGGACGGTGACACGTGTGTGTATTATTATACTTATGTCGTTACTTCCGCGGAAAAGTTTTGTTGAAGTTTTCGGATGTTTCGGGAAGAATATTCGCGCTCCTTCGAGCAACGCAGAATTCTGAGATCCTGCTTATTCTCAGTAGCATGCCAAGTGGCATACGAGGCGATTTATTGTCTCCGTTACGATATGAACGAGGGGATCGTGAAGTGCATTACGCTGTGGTACGGTGACCGAAGTAACGCATGAAAGAGCAAAGGTTTATCATTTTATCGTCGTTCCATAGGAGATGCAGCGCTCCAATGACACGTGAGAAATCTTGGCGCGGAGGCTCTACGGCATCATTACGGTCTATATAAAAAAAAAAAAAAAAAAACGATGGAAAACGAGCAAACTGTATATCCGCTCGGAAAATATGAACTCGAGACCCGTGATAAATATAGATCACGGTAAATGTGATAAATTGCAGGACGCGTATATTGTCGCGAAATTGCGCTTTCCACATTCCATGAAAGAATCACGTCGGTGCTATATTAATAAGTATGAAATTTTTTCGCCATCTTTAATTAAACCGTCGCAGATTCGTTCTTCCTCCAGCCTCGGCCATATTATTTATTTATAATAACTTTTTATTATTAATTTTTTTATTAATTATTTTTTATTAATTAATTTATTTATAACATTTTATTATTAATTTTTTTATTATTTTTTTTTTTT